>NW_006432669.1:10747193-10856326 GCF_000325575.1 Pteropus alecto
GAAAACACAAAAGTAAATTAAATATTTTGCATAACGGAAAAGTCGTTTTCAATCACTTCTTGATTGGTGCTTTAAATAAGGTTTTAGTATGAAACATGGGTCTAAGGCAACAGAGTTCAGGGATCCTGAACTCAACATTAAGATATTTACATTAAATTTTTATAAAGTATGTACTGTGAGATCATCAGTTAAAAAGTCTATATTATCAGTAGCTGTATTTTCTGCTTAAATTGTGTCTCATCTAAAATTAGAACACTGTCTCACCCTCAGCAGGCACCCAGGAAATGCTGATTGATGACCTTGATAATGGTGAAAATTTGCTAGTTGGGCTGGGGGCCCAAGGCAGTAACTCACTGTCAAATTTCTTACCTCCTTCCTTTCCTTTGCCAATATAGTAAATTGTATTTGTCATTTTTTCAATATGAAGTATCTGTAATAAAGAGTAAATGTTAACCAAGTAGCAAAAGGCAAAGCAGTTTTATTTTACAATGAACAAATATCCTGACCTTATGATGAGATTATTATTCCAATGTGTTAAATTCTTCCTCCTACTGAGCAGCACAGACTCCATGCAGGTGGCTCTGGTTGGCGAAATTTTTGAAAACAAATTGTTTATTATTCTGCCAGTTTACTGATTACTTGGGGTTTATTCATTTGTTCTCTATTAAGTTGGGGGAATATTGTATAATTGCTACAAATTCATCATGATTATAATTGTTCTGGTACTCTTTAGAATCTGATGATAAACTCTATTTGTCTTTTTACTTCCCCTCTGAGTTCTTGTTAGCATGTGAAAAAAGCGTGAAAAATCTAAGATTTTGGATTCAGCCGATATTGAGTAAATAAACAATAAGTACATCAATGGAAGGTCTTGGCACTAGGATGGTAGGTAGAACAGTAAAATAGGTTGATATTTTCAATGTCAAAAGGAAAATGTGAAACATTTTTTTTGAGGAAACTTTGAGCAAATAAAACTGTAAGGAGCAGGCTGTTATGAAATCTCATTTATCCATGACACAGCTTTAATAATTATTTACCTGTAATTAATCCTGTTTCATTTTTCTCTCTACCTACTTCTGACCCTTTCCCTGATGATGTGCCTGAAGTAAATATTGCTTTTTTCTGAATAGAGCTTAACAACAAAGAAATTTTAATAGAACACCAAGCAATATATAATAATTATTAAGTCACTCTAGTGAAAATTTACTTTCATGCACCGAGCTTTGCATTTCACAGCTTCTGAGGGTTGGTTGACTTCTGAGTCTAACCCTCCCTAATTTAGCTCTTGTTTCGACATCTCAGTCTTTCCTTCTAAATATGTAGTTACCCTCTATATATATCCTGCAGCTGCTGTGTCATTCATGGCAGTTAAAGTTGTTCATTTATCCGTAGTAGCTCTTGTTCTTCTATCATTTTTCTTTGAAATACTTCTACAGTTTTTAAGGTAATATTCACCTTCAGAATAAATTGCTTGTATTAACCTTGTCAGATGTTATTTCTTCAAACCAGTCAACAAGTTTTGTCATTGAATGAATGGTATAGACAAGGCTATCTCTCTCTATTTTTATTTAAAGACAATCACTCTTTAAGAAAAATATCTCTTTTCCTTAGAAAGTAGAGTTTTAGACATTTCCAAAAAAATAAAATAAAATAAAGAATTTGTCTAATTGGTATGGTTTAGGCATGAATATTATGATTTTATAAAACTGGTTCTTTTTAATTATGGTTATTTAACTACAAAAATCAACTCACATATTCCTACAGATATCAGCAAATGTTCTACACATGTTTTGAGATTAAAAGAAGCAAAAACACACATAGAATGTTACAAATATTTATTAATCATATTTTATTACTAATTTTCTAGGTTTTAAATAAAAATAAACCAATCATGCTGCTGGGTCAAAGTCTTCATATTGTTTTATCTTGCCTTTTAGCATGCCTTGTAGTTTTTGTTAAAAGCCAGACATAGGGTGTCAGGTAAC
This sequence comes from Pteropus alecto, assembly GCF_000325575.1. Lineage (NCBI taxonomy): Eukaryota > Metazoa > Chordata > Mammalia > Chiroptera > Pteropodidae > Pteropus > Pteropus alecto. The sequence goes on from NW_006432669.1 coordinate 10,749,179, forward strand.
GAGAACCGTGGTAAGCAGGCCTTCAGTGAGGTTTCATGCTAATCCTGCTAGGAGTTGGGCTGTGTTTAATGTTTGCTACAGCTGTAGGTATCAGAGGCTCAGTTCCTTCTAGTGTCCTAGTTTCCTTGGTTTTGTCTCTCCCATTATTTTTGGCAAAGAGGAACAAAGAGCTCCTTCATAAGTGGATTCTGTTTTGTAGCTCTTCTAGTTGTGATCCACTATTATTATAATGGAGCCCTATTGATATGGTGCTAAAGTGTGGGAGAGAAGTATTACACAATTTTATGATTAAATCTGTTTTTTAATGCACCTGGCCCCCAGGGCTGCTACCTTCACAAGTGTTTTAACAATTTTTTTCCTACTCTTAGTGAGACAGAAAGGCTAGACAGGACTTGAGTGGAACAATTGCCCAGGTTAGATAAGTTTTTTTTCCTTAGAGAGTGGGCCCTTGATATGGAGAATGCTCTGAGAATATTTCAAAATGGGAATATTTCTCTTCCTGCCAGAAACTCAAATGGATTGTTCAAAAAATTTTCACTATGAGGACATGATGGGATTCTTGATGGTAAAAGCCATTAATGTGTTGTCCCCTCAGACTCATCCGCCAGGAGTTTCTCATTCTCATGTTGGTCTACATCCAACCTCTAGCAATTCATCAAAATAACCATTTTTTCCCCTCACAGTTTATGATTACAGTGGCTTCTCCTCCAGATAAGCTAATTTCATCTTGATTCTGTGTATATTTGGTTCCAGTTTTCACAGTGACAGTTTACTGATGGGTCTAAGAAAAGTCATCAGTTTTCAGTTTGTTCAGCTTTTTTCTTGTTGAAAGGACAGGAATGATGATTAACAAGCTCTTTACATGACAGCTGGAACTGTAAGTCCATAATTGTTATTTTAAGCATGTATTATGAAAATTTTCAAACATATACAAATTATAAAGAATACTATACAAAACCCTTATATGCCCATTACACAATAGATCACAACAAATAGCAACATTTATTGATCATGTTTCATCTGTGCCTCCCATGTTATTATTTTGGCTGATTATTTTAAAGCAAATATCAAACATCATGCCATTTTACTAATAAATATTTCAGCATATATCTCTAATAAATAATGCTATTTCAAAAACATAACTACAATAATATAACACCCAACAAAATTATAATTCCTTAATGCCCTCTAATACTCAGTCCATGTTAAATTTTCTCTGATTGTCTTGAAATAGATTTTTACAGATAGTTAAAATCAGGATCCAAACAAAGTCTAGGCATTGTTCTTAATATACCTTTTAAGCTTCCTTTAAGCTAAGATTTCCCTATTTTCTTCAGGACGTTAGTTCATTAAAGCAACTGGGTCATCTCTCTTCTCTATTTCTTATAATGAGTAGTTGGCGCTGGAGTCCTGGTTAGATTCAGGTTCCAGTTTTTTGTTTGTTTTTTCATTTGTTTGTTTGTTTCCCCCCCTTTGGCTAGAATACTTCATAGGTGGTGCTGTGTATTTCCCATTGCATCATACCAGGTGTTTTATACTGCCTGATTTTTCTACTTTTGGTGAAAAGATTGATCAGTCCAGGTAGTGTCAGTTTAATCCATTCATTATAAATAGCAAATAAAAAGAGATCTGAACTTTAGTAAGGAGAGACTTTTTGAAAAAGACTATTGTAATAGACGATGAGACACTATTGTAAAAGGTGAGGAGGACTATTGTAATAGGGGAAAGGGGATTATTATAAAAAGAGCATACTCTGACTATAAGATTTGCAAGTGCCTCAAATATCGGATAGAATGACTTTTCTTTTATTGAGCAAACAAAGCTAGAAACACTCAGATGTATGTGTTTGGTAGAATCGAACAGTTGAGCTGATTCTTCGCTTTCTAATTTTTCCTCCCTGCCTCTCCTGTCCTCCCTCCCTTACGTCCCTCACTACCCACCTTCCTACCCTGACATTCTGATGCTGGCTCAGGCTGAAAGGGATCAACAGTCAAATAGTGGCATGGGAAAGAACTCTGACTAAAGTTTGGTCAAATCACATTAGTGGTCATTTTGTCCAGATTTGTCAGCGGGCACAAACAGTTCAGCTTCATTCATGAGACAAAGAATAGGAATTTGGAGGATTTGTGTGTGGCCTTGTCACAGGTAAAGAAGGGGAACATTTGTGAATTTTTCTTAAGTCATATGTGAAAAGGTGATTCTTTGCAATGAGCCACTGCCCAAAATAGAAAAGGGTTGGGAGATTTCTTAACTCTCATCGTTTTCCAGGAGCACAAGACTCAGGTCAAGTTCTACATTATTTTAAAGTTCTCATAAAGCTTTCACTTATGATTTTAGCAGTATCGATGGATATTTCCTAGATCCACTATTTCATTAAGAGGTGTGACTGTTGATTATCTCATTCAAGATTTCTAAGCAACAAATATTCAAGTTCTTCAGAATTTTTTGTTTACATAAAATTCTAATTTTGAAATAGATACCTAGAAAGATGGTTTATAATGTTAATATTAATACAGTATAAATTATAGCTTGGCAGTTTTTGTGTGTCTGGGGTTTCTATTGTTTTTGTTCTTACTTTATAGTTGTATTTAAAAAGGCAGAATTATTCAGAAGAATTAAAAAATAATTGGCATCTTATCTTCTTATATACCTGAAATATTTCTTGCTACCGAAATAGAAACAGTATGTGAAACTTTTGTTTTCCATTACTGGTTAAATTAGCTAACTGCTTGAACAAATTAACCTCTACACTTTCCTATTCTAATGAAATTTTGTTTTATTTTTTTACCTAAGATAGTTTCTCTTCTGCAAGTATGCAGGACACTACTCAAATAATAGCTGGATATAGAATATTAATTTCATTTTAGGCACCAAGATGGGAATGGGAAGGGCAGTAAGTGAGGTCACTTTAAGAGATGCTATTAAACTACCTAGATATTTGGAAAATACCTTGGCATATGTGTACAAAATTACCTCAAGGCAGCCAAATAGTTGATAAGGGAAATTTATTCTTTTGTTAATATTCATAATAATAAATGAGGAAAGAATGATAGAATTAGGACATCACCATTTCACAGCCTGTAAGGAATTAATGGATCTAAACAATAATCATTGAAGGCTGAGGCCATCACTAAAACTGATAGCTACACTTTATGAAAGAATAAATCTATGATATAGATTTGTAGCTTGAGATAGATGATAGATGATGATGATGATAAATAGATATAGATATAGATAGATATAGATAGATATAGATATAGATATAGATATAGATAGATAAATAGATAGACAGACCTTATTTCCCAGTATTTACTACAAATCAGTGCTTAGATTCAGAAATTTGATCAGATTTCTCTCTCACTCTCACTCTCTCTGTCTTATATGTAAACACAGATACATTTTATTATTTCTTACATAACCTAGGAATAAGATCAATCTTTGAATTACTGTAATTTACTTCATTTATTATATGTTCTTCTCTTCTTATAATGACAAATGAAACTTTAAAATACAGTTTGTTTAAGTTATGTTTTTATTGATTTTACCTGAACTAGACACACCATATATGAACCTAAACTTGCAAATTTTTTTTTTACAACTAACTCTGTTCACAGTTACATCCTGTCATAATTTCAGTCAGCTACCTGGGATATGCATATGCATACACATTGTGTTCAAAAGTATCTTTTGGGAAATTGTCAAATGTTAGTAATCATAATAATGTGAACATTGTGCCAGATTTTTCTATTTAGTTTATATACATATTCTCACCTATGTTAACATTCCCATTATATAGATAGGAAACTGAACACTAAAGAAGATTTGTAGCTTTTCCCATATTACATAATTAGTAAGATACTAAAATACAGTTCTATTTGACTCTCATGACCATAATTTTAGGCACTAAAATTAATTTATCCTAACATGCCTAAGTTAATTTCAATGACAAGTCAATATGACAACAATCTTGTACATCAAATATGAAAATTTTCCTCCCCTTGGAGCACAGTATATTTTAAGGTGAACTAGTTGTTTGAAATAATACTTATATACTTACTATATGACTCAGCTATTACACTCCTACATATTTAAGAGAAATAAAAATACATGTACACACCAAAAACATGGACAAATCAAAATCTGTATCAGTCTTATTGCTGCTATAACAAATTATCACATACTAGTAGCTTAAGAGAACACCAGTTTATTCTTTTAAAGTTCTTGTAGAACAGAGTCTAAAATCAAGATGTTAGCAGGGCTACATTCCTTCTGGAGACTTCTGGGAAGAATCCACTTCCTTGTCTTTTTCAGCTTCAAAGGCCATTTGGCTTCTTTGGCTAATGACCTTTCCTCACAATATGCCTATTCTTGTTTCCATCATAACACCCCCTGTTAGATCATAGCAACGTTATTGATGATAGCCAAATTATTTAAAACATGAAAATTTCCATCAACTAATGAATGGATAAACAAATTATAGTATACTCATACTATGGAATACTACTCAGTAATAGAAACAACCACAATGGGGATAAGTCTTGAATACATAAATGCTAAATTGAGTAGGCAAAATAAAAAAAAACAAACAAAAACTACAACTGTATGATTCCATTTATAAAAAATTCTAGAAAGTTCAAACTATTTCAACAAACAGTAAATTATTGTTTGACTAGGACCAGGAGTTTAGTGCAGGGATCAACTGCAAACAGAAATTTTTTAAATGAGGACAATATCTTGATTATGGTAGCATTTATACAACATAATAAAATTTTCACAACTCATCAACTGTATACTTAAAATAGATTGATTTGAGTTTATGTAAATAGCTTTGATAAAATATGAAAAATTATGATAGAATATCCAGGTTATTTTACAATTTCTTATTTGCATATCACATCAGGAATTTTCCAATGATTGGATTTGCCAATGATATAAACCTTGTCAACTTTTACAGTACAACAGTGAGTTCCACCTTTTCCATGATATAATATATATAGGATTAGTTAGAAGTCATCAGAAATACAAATACATCAATAAAAATTAAAAAGACACCTTTCTTTAAAAAAAAAAACCCGAGATTGAGCATTCAAAGGTAGAAAATGTCACTGATAAAATTTTAAAGCTTCTTGGATCCTTTTCTTTTCTTCTCAGCTGCCTAAATTCCTGAGCCAAACAATGAGTAAAAACTGGTCCCAGCAGACTTATGCCAAGGGTTTAAAGTGAGAACCAAATAATATTGTTTTGATATCGGGGACTTAATTTTGTATAGCACTCTATGCCAACATATCAAAGGGACTTTTTTCTTAATTATAATTTTTATTATAACCATAAAATGTACAGATATGCCCTGTTTTGCATAATGGATAGTTCATTTTCTCTCCATTCTGCCAAATAAACCACAGAGCAACTTTAATTCATCCTTCTGTAGAATTATCTGAACAACAGGAACAATTAATGGTAAGTTATTTACAGATGCTCACTGAAGCACATATACTGATGATTTATGTGGCAGCTAAAGGTCTATGAAGAAGGCAGTGCTCACTAATCATGGGCACCAGAGACATTATCACTGTAAAGTAAGTGACATTCTGAGAGTCTTAAAAGTGTCACAGAAGAGTTGACAGTCAGTAGAGGCAGCGCATAGTCCTTCTTAGAACCCTGAGCACCAATGGCTAAAAGCATATATTCCATTCATAGGTAAAGAATTACCTAAATATTAATATTAATTACTTTCCCCTGTTTCATTCATCAAGCATTATCTTAAACTCTTCCTTTAACCCTGCATTCAATCAAAGTATTCATCTTAGAATTCTACCACATGCATGTCTCTCAACTCTATTCTTCCCTTCTGTTGTTTCCGGAATGTTACAATGACCTGCTATGTAATCTCTCTGTCCTTAATTTGGCCTCATTCTATATTCTCCACTACTGTGATCTATTTAAAAACAAATCCAGTCATACCACCTATCACTTAATCCTCTCTCCTACCTTATAATGCTTCCATTTCGAGGTTGCAGTATTTTGGCCTGACATGTAAAAACTCAGATGATCTGACTGTTACCCATCTTTTTAGTCTCATTACCTATCAACCTTCCCCTGTGTCTACTGCTATAGGTGCACATAAGTGTGTTACCATTCAGAAGTATTAACACACTTTCCCTATAAACATATCATTTTATTTCATGTCTCAAATGTTTGCCAATCCTACCTTTTGCTCTGTCTTCCTGGTGAACTCATATAATACTTCTATGCCCACATTAGTGTTACCTTCCCCAAGATACCGTCTCTAACGTATTACAATTATTCATTCCTTCCTCTGTGGTACTGCTGTATTACTAGAAAAGAAATTTTATTATTACCTACAAGGTATTTATTTCCCTGATCTTTTTACTTCTATACTGTAATTTTCTTGAGGATAGGAAACATATTATATTTATCTTTCCAAATATAATATTCATAGGTGACTGGTGCATAGGATGTAGTTATTATAGATTGAAATGGATATTATAGAGAAAATTCTGTATTAGTGACAGGTTAGATTAGATTTTCTAATGTCCTTTACAAAAGAAGAATTCTTATATCTCCTGCATCTTTGTAGTATCATTCCAGAGCTCCAATTTGACAAACCTTGCCCCCTTCTAGTTTGATTCTCTTTGTTAGGAAAAGTTTGTACATTATAAAATACAACTACTTATACATGAGGTAGGGCAAATTTAACATTCTCTTCTATTTTCTTAACAGATATAAATATTGTATAATGTTCTTTCCCAATACTTCTAGATCTCTCAGGGCATTCATGATACAAAGATAAATATTAATTTAAATTCACTCAATTTCCATGTATTTATTTTTCATCTTATTTTTTTTAATTCAGAAATTGTCACAAAACATAGAGTACTGACTCATGTAAACCTACATACTTGCCACTCTGTAGTTCGGCAATATTACCTGAATCAATTGCCTTTTGAGAAAGGTACTATTCCAGTGGCTTTTAACTGAAGTATTTTTTTTAATGTCCTTTCCTGTGCTGTGGAGATCTTACTCATACATTTTGGGAACACCGATTCATTCGATTTTCTAAATGGATAGCAGACTGAGGAATCTTGCCACCATAAAAACCATCAAAAAGACATTATGCTAAAAAAAAGCTCTAATGCCTTTTCTGTTCATTTAGATAAACATTTAGAGTTCTGTTTAAACAAGTTGACTTGTCGTGATTCTATCACTCATCAAATTGGCACTTTATACTGTTTACATTGATATTTATGATTCTTTCCTAACTAATTCCGTGGTGGAAAATGAAGTTTATAATTACTGTCAAAAGTTGTATATGAATTCCTTAAAAACAGACTCTTACCCTTAAAAATATAGATATCAGATGTATCAAAATGTTCTGAAATCAACTTGAAATATAAAAAGACTTGTATTTTAAAATATCTCGATTTTCACTCTGGTGACCAGTTCAATCTAATAAAATTAAATGATAGATTAAAATAAATGATCTACTGTTCTTTTTGTAATATCATTTCCTTACTGTGTGCCCATGTTCCTCCCCTCTAAGAACTTGTTCTACTTTACTTTACTTTCTCTTGAATCTTTTTAATTCTTTCTATCTCGTGTCTTTTAATATCTTTCTTACCACTTGCTTTTTCCTTCTCTGCTCGACAAACTATTCCCAGTCTTTTCTTTAACTGTCAGAAATCATAAAAAATAATTTAGTCTCACTATCTTTCTTTCACACCCACCTTAACTTTTTGCAAAGTGGCTTCATACTCAATTCTTACAAGAACTTTTCTCGAATGCTCTGCTGTTCTCGAATGCTCTGCTGGATTTGCTATGTCGAAATTATAAATCCCATTCTTTTTCCTTTCTGGAAAGTCTTCCTCCCCTAAATTGCATTCAGCTATACTCTTTTGGTTATCTTCTTATATGATCTAGATCTTGGATGGGCATAGGATTCTGACTATCTAGGTCAAATTCTTACTCCATTATCAACTACTGTGTGACCTATAAAGGCTACTTCTTTTCCTCATACTTAAGTTTTCTCATTCAGGTGAAGATCTTATCTTTGAATCAGGTAATCTTTCACTGTCACTGAAGAAAAAGCAATTTGCATTCACTTAATAGGTCTTCCCTAATCAAGAAATTTCCGAAAGAAATTTCTCAAGCGATAAAGTTAAATTTATAGCTATTTTTGAAAATCAATATTGTACCACACATAATGTGCTGCAATAAACCTAACAGGGTTTTTGATGATCAAATAAGGTAATGTATATGAAACTAAAATATAATGGAATGGGTATGTTTTTATTCAATACTTAACAAATATTTGATCATCAGTTAAGTACCAATAACCTTACCAGGTGCCTGAATTTGAAATAGTGATTAAGCATGTCAGAATAGGTATTAACATTAGATTCATTTATTCTGTAATTTAATTGTTGCCCCAGAATTTAAACATTTGAAACTTTCACTTGGAGATTGTGAATATGAAGTTTATTAAGACATAGAGTTTCCTGTTGCAATGCAGAAATCCTTTCAAATCCCGAACGTGAATACTTCTGAAGTCTGAAATTTACACTGAGTAATATTTTACATCATTTTTCTCATTTGTCCCAGGGTCTCTGAAATTACTTTATCAGTATATGAAGACTTTTAGAATGTAAGCTCAAACCTAAAATGTGTGGTTCCATGTTAGAGAAGTATATATATTGACTTAAGATCATATTACAGACTGAAGATCTTAAGTCATACATTTTCTTGAGAGCAGCCTGTGGGCAGGAGAAGGTTCTAAGCATCACCAGCATTTGCTATTAATACTGAAACACCATTACTGAAAATATGTACAAATGTGCAAATGGGAAGTTGAGGGTTGGAGTGAAGGGAGTCATGCTTTTGCTAACCACAGAAAAGAGAACAGGAGAAAAGAAGTCTCCTATTATGTGAACTAGTCTGTAATGCATTTATTGTGTGTAATAATTTTGATGACAATGTAAATATATATTTTAATATATAGAATGTGCTCTGAGGAATACATTGCAATAAGTGCTATTGCTTCTATAGCATTAACTTGTTCTTTTTATGTAAGTCATATCCTCGTGTGTCTTACTTTAATATCAGTTCATAGTATTTATTAATTTGCTTAAAATTGCCTGCTGGCTGGCATATTGGAATGTTCTATATGGTTTAAGATATAATTTTCATTTTCCTCTGTATTCTCTACATTTAGTCATTATCCAGAAGAGGTATTACATTTTTGCCAGAATTTCATTACAACCGCTGATAACTGTGAGGACATCAGACAAGTTTCCTGTTGTGTTGACATAGACATTTATTTCATTTTATTTATTTTAATGTTAATATATATTTTTAGTAATGAGTGTTTCAGCTCTTTCTTTAGTCTGTTAAATTCAGTATCTCTGTTTTTAGGTAGAATAAACCTCTCAGATACAACCTTTTTTTTTTTTTTTCTTATTCTTTCCTAGTTTCCATTTCTCCTTTTCTGTCCCCACCTAGATGAGGTGGGTTTATGGGGTACAAATGAACTTAACAAAAAAGAAATAATCTGCATGACAAATTCAATTAAAATGGATAAGGTAAATTAATTCCATGTCCCCTCTTATTCCCATGTGTCAAGATTTTAATTTATTGTCTAACTACAGAATATCGCTTAAGGTTACTATTTTTGTTTTACATTTCAAACACACACACACACACACACACACACACACACACACACACACACACACATACAAACCACCCTTTAACAGATTTTCGGTAACAATTTACCCTTGATTCATCCTGCAAAAGTGAAATTTGATGTCCTTTTGTCTACAAAATAAAATCCTCAGCCTCGGGTACATAAGCCAGAGCAGTGGTTTTCAAACTTTATGTTGTAAAAACAGCCACCTGGGTTTCCTGTGAAAGATGCAAATTCTTCAGAGATACCCTCAGAGACATGGATTTAGGAAGTCTGGGTGGACTCAGGAAACATTTTTATAAATATTTCATGTGATTATAGTTCAGATAATTCAAGGACGATGGTTTGAGAAATTTTAGCCTGTATTTTGGTTTTTTGCACTTTTTTAAAAACTCCAAACTGCTGTTATTCAAGTAATTTTATTAAGATCTAAACCTACAAGGTTATGAAATGATTGGAAGAGTCAATATCAGCTTTCTCGTCATGTCTTTTGTGGATCCAGCAGTTGACTAAGCACTCTAGTGATATGTGTGGAGCCAAGTAAATACTTCAGAGACATTCCGTCACTGTCTACCAGTTTAAGGAGAGTGGAACAAATACAGTAGCCCCTCATCTATTGTTTTATTTTCTGTGCTTTTAGTTACCCATTGTTTCAGTAACCCACAGTCAACTGCGACTAAAAATATTAAATGGAAAATTGCAGAAATAATTAGTAAGTTTTAAATTGCACTCTGTTCTGAGTAACTGGATGAAATCTCATGGATGTGAATCATCCCTTTGTTCAGCATCTCTATGGTGTGGATTTTCTCTGCCTATCAGTCACTTAGTAGCCGGCATCTTGGTTATCAGAGCTACTGTTATGGTTCGCAGTACTTGTGTTCAAGTAACCTTTATTTTACTTAATAATGGCCCCAAAACATAAGAGTAGTGATGTTGGAAGTTTGGATAGGCTGAAGAGAAGCTGTTAAATGCTTCTTTGGAGTGAAAAGGTGAGTACAATACAAAAGATATTTTGAGAGAGCACATTCATATATCTTTTCTTATATTATATTGTTATAATTGTTCTATTTTATTATTAGTTATTCTTAATCTCTTAATATGTTTTATTTATAAGTTAAACTTTATCATAGGTATATATATATAGGACAAAACATAGTATATATTAGGTTCGATACTATCCAAGATTCAGGCATCCGCTGGGGGTGTTGGAATGTATCCCCCATGACAAGGTGGACACTACTGTATTGTAAAGAGCTAAAACATGGTGTAGGGAGAGGGACATGGTAGGATTCAGATTTTCACCAGATTTCCCAGAGGGGTTTTGCCGATTATTAGGAGACAATGTTTGATGAGTATTTTAGGACCATACTAAAAATCTGGCACAAAATACCCCTTGATTCAGTAGGAAATAGGATACTGTTGAAGGTTCAGCCATAGACATTTCCAGATTTCCCAAAGGCATCCAGAATAAGGGAAATTTGTGACTAGAAGGAACTAAAACCAATGTTCAGGACTAGTTGAGTGATCATATTTTTCTGAAATTATTTCTAAATATTTGACTAAGAAATATAAACAGATATCTGGGTTAAGCACACACATTGTATCATTATTTTGTCTGTTTTATAATGAAACTGTTAAGACCAAAATACCAAATGTGTTATTAAATGATGATAGGTCAAAGTGACATCAGAAACATGGTGGAGTGAGAGACATTCCCAGATCTCTCTCCTTGAAACAATAATCAGCTGAACATCTAAAACTCAACAAAAAACACCTAAACTGCACACAAGCATGTCTGAGCGTGGGATCTGTGCATAAGAGCTACCACAGGTCAGAACCCAGGTGTCAGGCAGTGGATGGGGAGAAATAAAGAAGCTGCCTATCACAGATGCCTGAGCTCCCTGTAGGAGGAGGGGGAGGGAAGAAGGTGCGGCGAGTTCCCTGAACAGCCCTGCCTGGGAGAGCTGTGAATTCCAAGCAGCCAGTGGCCGGGCCAAGTCATCAGGGCAGAAAGCAGAGAAGTGGGACAGCAGAAAAATAGCAGTTGATTTTTACCAGCTATGGTTGCAAAACCAAGGCTGAGCCACAGCCCCCAACTCCCAACCCAGAGGGCACCTCCCCACATACCGTCCAAGACCTGTCACCGCGGAGCCCCAGGGTAATCTGAGCAAAAGCTACCAAAACTGTTACTAACACTGATAGGGACTGAGCATGATTAAATGTCTGCAAGAAAATAAAAGGCATTATTAAGGCTTTAAATAAAGCAGGGATCCAAGAGGCTTAGACGCCAACTACTGGAAACCAAAAGAAAAGCACCTTCTTTGCAGCAGACTAAAGAGAGACCTTTATATAATAAATCTCCTTTCTAGTAAAAAAGCAGAATACATTTCCATTAATACCCAGGTGGAGAAATAGTCCGTTAAACACCATGAACAACCAAGGTGACAAGGCATCTCAGAAAGAAAAAAATCTCTGGAAAATAAGATTACAGATGTACAAATATTCAAATTAAATGACAGAGAATTCAGGATGGTACTCCTAAAAAAACTCAGTGAGTTCCAAAATGAGTCATATCAACAATTTCAGGAATTGAAAAAACAAGATGAGCAGAATGAGTTCTTTAGCAAGGAGATTGAAACCCTCAAAAAGAACAGAATAGATCTTCTGGAGATTAAAAACACACTGCAAGAGCTGAAAAATGAAATAGCAAGCTTGGGAAATAGAGTCGACAAATGGGGGAAAGGATCAGTGATATCGAAGACAGAAACCTAGAAATAAATCAGAAGGAAGAAGAGAGAAACTGAAGAAAGAAAATAATGAAAGAGAAATACAAGAACTAGCTGATACCATCAGGAGAGGAAACATAAGAATAATGGACATTATCGAAGGCGAGAAAAAGGATCAGGGACTAGAAAGCATTTTCAGACAAATAGTGGATGAGAATTTCCCAAATCTAAGGAATGAGCTGGAGCTTGGGATTCAAGAAGTCAACAGAACACCCAATTATCTCAACCCCAAAAAGGCCTTCTCCAAGACACATTGTATTAAAATTATCAAAAATCAATGACAAAGAGAATTCTCAGGGCAGCCAGGGAGAAGAAAATGGCAATTTATAAAGGAAAACCCATCAGACTTCTCAACACGAACTTTACAAGCCGGAAAGGAATGGAATCAAATATTCAAACTATTAAGTGAAAGGAACTACCAATCCTAGAATAATGTATCCAGCTAGCTCTACTTTAGATATGAAAGAGAAACTAAGACTTTTTCAGACATACAAAAATTGAGAGAATTCTCCTATATAAGGCCTGTACTATAAGAAATACTGAAAGGGGTCAGCTCACCTATAACGAAATGACAAAAAAAATCATAATTAGGAGTAAAGTGACTATCAGGCAAATAGAAGCAGAGGAGTGCAACCCTTACTAAGAACAGGGCATTATAAGCTTAAACATTAAGAAGAGAATTGTTATAGCAAGATAGTAATGAATGTTCAGCACACATAGGGACAACTCGAGATAACAATGAATGAAAAGCAGAAGATTCAAAGACCCAAATTCGCAAAGGGGAATGGAGATAAGGTACACGCAGAAGAAAGTGGACGACTGTATACATATAACTATCTTTTACATATTTGTAATGGTAACCACACACCAAAGATTTAGAACTGACGTATATAACATAAAACAAGAATAATCAGAGGAAAAATCCACAAAAGCCAACCAAAATAAAGAAAACAGAAGCACAAGGACAAGGAAGCAGTGGAAACACTGAGCTACCAGAAAGCAAAATATAAAAGGACTATAAGAAGACCTCATATTTCAATAATCACCCCAAATATAAATGGATTAGACATACCAATAAAAAGGCACAGAGTTGCCGAATGGACCAAAAAACAAAAAGCAACTATATGCTGTCTCCAAGAGAGACATTTCAACTCCAAAGACAAATATAGACTCAAAGTGAAAGGGTATAAAATGATATTTCAAGCAAATGGCATTCAGAGAGAAGTGGGAGTAGTGGTACTAGTATCAGACGAAAAAGATTTCAAAATAAAAAAGGTAAAGAAAGGTACTGAGGGACACTTCATAATGATAAAAGGAATCATGCATTAAGAAGACATAACACTTATTAATATCTATGCTCCAGATCGAGGAGCCCTGAAATATGAAAAGCAATTACAAATAGAACTAAAAGGAGAAACCAGCCAAAACATTATCATAATAGGGGACCTAAATACCCCATCGTTGGATATGGATAGATCATCCAAGCAGAAAGTCAATAAGGAAATAAAATCCTTAAATGACACATTAGAACAACTGGACATAATTGACATATACAGAGCCTTCCATCCCAAAACAACTGCTTATGTATTCTTCTCTAGTGCACATGGAACATTCTCAAGAATTGACCACATACTGGGACACAGAGATAGCCTCAACAAATATAAGAGGGTTGAATCATACCAACCATATTATCTGATCATAATGATTTGAAACTAGAGGTCAACTGCAAAAAAAGCAGGAAGAACCGCAAATACATAGAAATTAAACAACTTGCTACTGAAGAATATTTGAATCAGGGAAGAAATAAAAAGAAATCAAGAGATACATAGAAACAAATAATAATGATATTACAACGTATCAAAACTTTTGAGACATGGAAAAAGCGGTCATTAGAGGAAAATTCATGTCATCACAAGCCTATCTTAAAAATAAAAATGAGCCCAAATAAACAACCTAACGCTTCATCTTTAAAAACTAGTAAAGGAAGAACAAATGAAGCCTAAAGTCAGCCAAAGGAAAGAAATAATCAAAATTAGAGCAGAAATAAATGAAAACAAAAGACAATAGAAAAAATAAATACAACAAAGCTGGTTTTTTGAGAAGGTTAATAAAATTGACAAACCCCTAGCTAGACTCACTAAAGGAAAAAGAGAAAGGACACAAATAAACAGAATCAGGAATGAAAAAAGGGGAAATTACAAATGACTTCGCAGGAAAACAAATATCATACAAGAATACTATGAAAAAGTATATAACACCAAATCTAATAACCTAGAAGAAATAGACCAGTACTTAGAAAAATAAAAAATCTTCCCAGACTGAATCAAAAACTGGAAAATCTAAATAGATCGATCAGCAGTATGGAAATTGAAACAATCATTAAAAACCTACCAAAAATAAAAGTCCAGGACCAGATGGCTTCACTAGTGAATTCTACCAAACATTCAAAGAAGATTTAATACCTATTGTCCTCAAACTCTTCCAAAAAATCGAAGAGGAGCCAATACTTCCCAACACATTTTAGGAGGCCAATATCACCGTGATACCAAAACCTGGTAAAGATAACATAAAAAAAGAAAACTACAGACTAATATCTCTCATGAACACAGATACAAAAATCCTAAATAAGATACTAGCGAACCGAATACAGCAACATATTATACACTACGATCAAGTGGGCTTCATCCCAGGGGTACAGGGATGCTTTGACATACACAAATTGATTAATGTGTTACACCACATAAACAAATTAAAAAATAAGAATCATATGATATTATCAATAGACGCAGAAAAAGCCTTCAACAAGATACAGCATCCATTTATGATCAAAACACTTAAAATCGGTATAGAAAAAAAGGACCTTAACATAATAAAGACCACATATGGCAAACTCTCAGCCTACATTATACTTAATGGTGAAAAACTAAAAACCTTCCCTCTAAGATCAGTAACTGTCCACTATCGCCACTGTTATTCAATATAACATTGATCCTAGCAAGTGCAATCAGGAAAGAGAAAGATATAAAAGACATCCAAATAGGAAACGAAGAAGTCAAACTGTCACTATATAGAAAACCCTAAAGACTCCACAAGAACACTACTAGAAACAATAAGCAAATACAGTAAAGTTTCTGGATACAAAATCAATGCTCAAAAATCCATAGCGTTCTTATACTCTATAACAAAGCATCAGAAAAGGAAGTGGAAAAAAATGATTCTTTTTGCAATTGCAACAAAAAGAATAAAATACCTAGGAATAAATCTAGCAAAATGTGAAGGACCTACATAATGAAAACCAAAAGACCCTATTAGAAGAAATCGAAGAAGATACAAAGAAATGAAAAGATATTCCATATTCTTGGATGAGAAGAATCATCATAGTTAAAATGACCATATTACCTAAAGCATTATACAGATTTAAAGCAATCTCAATCAAAATTCCATCTGCCTTTTATAAAGAAATAGAACAAAAAATCATCAGATTTGTATGGAAGCACCAAAGACCCCGAATTGCCAAAGCCATCCTGAGAAAAAAGAACGAGGCTGGAAGCATCACTCTGCCCAACTTCATAGTATACTACAAAGCGACAGTAATCAAAATGGCTTAGTATTGGAGAAAAAGAGACACACGGACAAGGGGAACAGAATCAAGAGTCCAGAAGTAAAACCATATTTATATAGATAATAATTTTCAACAAAAGAGCCAAAAAAAACATATAGTGGAGAAGGGAAAGTCTCTTCAATAAATGGTGCTGTGAAAACTGGAAAGCCACCTGCAAAAGAATGAAACTAGACTGTTGTCTATCACCACACCTCAAAATTAACTTGAAATGGATTAAGGACCTAAATATAAGACCTGAAACAATAAAATGCATTGAAGAAAACATAGGAACTAAACTCAAGAACCTTGGACTTAGAGTGGATTTTATGAATTTGACCTCAAAAGCAAGGGAAGTAGAAGCAAAAATAAATGAATGGGACTACATCAAACTAGAGCGCTTCTGCACAGCAAAAGAAACTGTCAGTAAGGTAAAGAGACAACCATCTGAATGGGAATATATATTTGCAAGAGCACCTCTGATAAGGGCCTAATATCCAAAATATACAAAGAACTCATACGACTCAATAACAACAAAAAAACAAAGAATCCAATCAAAAAATGGGCACAGGATCTTAACAGACGCTTCTCCCTAGAGGACATACGAATGGCCAACAAATATATTAAAAGATGCTCAACACTGCTAACCATTAGGGAAATGCAAATCAAACCACATTGAGATACCATCTCATACCTGGCAGAATAGCTGTAATCAACAGGACAAGTAATAACAAATATTGGAGAGGGTGTGGAGAAAAAGGAACAGTGCTGATAGGACTGCAAATTGGTACAGCCACTATGGAAAACAGTATGGAGATTCCCCCAAAAAACTAAGAATTGATCTACCATATGATCCAGCAATCCCTCTACTTTCTATTTTCTCCAAAGACTTGAAAACCCTTATCCGAAAAGAGATTTGCACACCGATGTTCATAGCAACATTATTCACAGTGGCCAGGATATGGAAGCAACCAAAGTGTCCTACAATAGATAACTGGCTAAAGAAGCAGTGGTACATATATACAATGAAATATTACTCAGCCCTAATAAGAGACGAAATACTGCCATTAGCGGCAACATGGACGGACCTCGAGATAATCATGCTAAGCAAAATAAGCTAGACAAAAAAAAGTAGAAAATCACATGATATCCCTTATATGTGGGATATGAACCTAAAAGCAACAAATGAACCGGACAAACAAATAGAGACTCATGGACATGGACAATAGACTAGTGGCCATAAGGGAAGTGGGGATGAGGAAGGTAGATAGGTTTAAAGGGGTCAGATATGTGGTGACAGAAATAAATCTACCTATGGGAAGTGTACAAAGTGGAAATATGTATACACTTACTGTTAAAATGTACGCCTGAAACTTATTGGATTTCATTAATGTCACCATAAAGAAATTTAATTATGATGTATTTACCCAGATTTCAGGAAATTCCCTAAAGAGGAACATGAAGATGACAAAGGAGAAACATGAATATGGTAAAATATAAATTAATGACTAATATTGGTAGAACATTGTGAAAAATTCTAATGCCCAGAGTGAGGACTTAAAATGTAACAAAATTTCAAAAAGGCACTTATCAAGTTTATTATGTGTAAAGTGACTTTCAGTGGAGTTGAGGCAAATTGTCAATATGTACACACGATAACAAGAGCTAAAATACTTTTTCTATTTTACTTACAACTATAGTTTGTCAACAAAAACTTTTTTTATGACAATTATCTGCCTAGTGCTATTCCTATTTCTGAAAATACCAAATGATTCAATATAGTTCATAACACTGAAGAACTCATAGTCAAAATGAAGAATCTAAAAATATTCTACTATGTTATTTAGTGCCTTTTTTCTGCTGTTCCAAGTTAAAGAAAGAGAGACCTAATATAGTGGTATTCTTTCTGCAGCCCTCCTCTCTGTTTGTAGAGTTCCAGCAACAGCTCTCTATACCTTAGATGTTATTTTTTTTCTACTTCCAAAATAATTAACTGAAGAGTCGATTAAAGATACAAAGCTTCAAAGCTGTAAGTGACTAATGAAATACCTGTGTATATAATACCAAATGTAATGATGATAAAATAACAACAAAATGATTAAAAAGGAATTACATTTTAATACATGAAAGAAGATTATAGGGAAATTCATAGATGGCCTAAATGAATCCAGGGCTCCAAGTCCAAAAGTATGAATTTCTGTCATAACAAAATTCAGAGATTATCTTGGTAAATCAATGTTCCAAAATTATGGAATATTAAAAAAAATAGAATTTAGGAACCAAGGAACAATTTTCCTAGCATTTCAAACATTAAAATAAAGTTTATTTTATAAATTAGAGAATGTGGACCCGAGAAGTAGTAGTTTGTTTCCTTAGAAAGAGAATCAGTGAAAATAGTGGGATTTTTTCCTTAGAAAGAGAATCAAAAAGAGATAATATATATTCATGTTTCTTTATTGATAGGATTCTTATGCTCAGGAATTGGCAAATGATGCTTACGAACTATATCTGGATTTCAACATCATTAATCTCTAAAAATACTTGTCAAGTGAACTAATTGGAAAAAAAAAAAAACAACTATCTTAGAAGTTTGCATAGTAAGTGTTCCCCTGGAGGAAAATTGCTACTAGTAAACTGTGGACATTTCACCCTACCTGCAGTCCACAAATCTAGGCCATGCTTCAGTAGAGGATAGGTCAAGAGGTATGTGCACTGGTGAGAATGATCCCAGTTTAAATATAAACTGGAAACATACTCAAAAGATTGTTCATATAATGGCCTGGCAGGAAGAGGAAGTTGAGATCAAGAAACAAATAAACAGAGTTGGGGATGGAGGTTCAGAATGGACAGATTAGGCATTCAATTGTGAGAGACTGAATATAAAGAGAAAGAGTAAACGTTTTAACCAGCCAAAGACATCAAAAGAACAGAGTAAGATATATCTTAGCATGGCAGCATTGTGTAGCATCTATGTTAGTGTTGGCTGCTTCTCTAGGGACAAACATGTTGGGCCAGCAGCAACAGTCCCTGACAGAGGCCAAATATGAAAACACCTTCTTCTTGTACTGCAGACTCTTCCTAGAACCTTGGAGAGTCTTGTTCCAATGATATTTCACCACCAGTGTTTATACCAATTCATTTATGAAATTATTAATAGGCCAATCCCTCATGTCACTGTGACTTTGGAAATCTGATATTAAGCCAAATAATCTTTCATAAAACAACCTACACTTTTAAAACCATTAAGGTCCATTTTCATGATTCTAGTCAGATAAACGTCTAATCTATCCATTTAAGCAATTTTGAAAGATGTTTAGGCAAAATGTGCCTAAACATATTTTTTGTTTATTCGATAAATGAATAATTCTAGTAGTAAGCGTATTCAACTTACATCTAAGAAAATTCTTAGAGAAATCTACTTCTCATTTTATGTTCTTCAAATAAAGCTCAATTGTTCAGCATTTAACTTATTAAACGAAGCTTTAATATACTTTTAGATAGTTAATAAGTAACCCTAGGTCTTTTAGTTAGATAGTTAATTAGTTAGTTGACACTTCTTACTGAACTAATATTTTCTCACATGGGCTTAATTCTATCCATTTAATTATTTTTATTGCTTGTTTCTGGACCCACTTAAGTTTTGTTCTGTTTTATTTTAAAATATAATTTTTAAATGTAAGAGAGAGTCTGGACTATGCTCTATTTGATCGTTGCCATTCACAGAGGCTGGATGTCAACCAATCCATCAGTAGCAGTTCAGTACCATTTTTCTACCATAAGAAATTGATTCCCATTTGTACTGCATCCAAAAAATTCCTTTTTCAAGAGGACTTTAAGAATAATATAAATCAAACCCATATGCAGTGCCTGAAATAAAATTAAGAAAGAAAATGGGAGTTAGGTCATGAGAAAATGGTCATTCTAATGTTTATTTATTTTAATATATTGTCTTTAGTAACATGTTTCAAAATATACTAAAGACAGATATTCTTTAATCCTGAGAGTAGTCGATTGTATATTATTCTTGTGAAACAACAATTATATTCCCTAACTACTTCTTATTCCATCTTGTAGACCAGTTAACTTTTTTCTAAATTGACTTTTACCAAAGACCCATTTATTAGGCATCTATTATGTATAAAGCATTCAGGAAGGTGCATGACCTGAAAAGCCCATAATTTATTCAGAGAGATAAGAGGCAACAGCTTTAATATAAATCAGGCACATAGAGGAATAAATAGTACTATGGAAGTACTGATATGAGAAACAATCCATTCTATCTAGGATATTAGAAAATGATCACAGAATAAGTGACAATGAGTTGGACCTTGAAGAATGAGATAAATCAAGTCATAAAAAACTATCAGAGCAAAGATGTGGAGGAGTGAAAGTGTGTGATATATTTGGGAAAGGGATAATAACTTAATAGAAGCAGAGTTGAGTTTATAGCCCCAAACAAATATAATAAGGAAGATAAGGATGTAATAGGCAAAGATTGAGCAAAGCTATGGAAAAATAACATAAGCATGGATGTGCTTTAAACCCTTAAATATTCTAATTTCCCTAAAATTTCTGGGTCTACAGGAACAAGTGGGCCATGTGGGTTGTTGGCATGCCTCAGGTACTTGCTGGCTATTGACCAGAGATATCAATTCCATGCCACATGGACCTCTCAACAGGAAAACTCACAAGATTGCAGCTTATTTCCTCACATAAACTTTCACACAATAAATGTTATTTTAAGCTGCTAAATTTTGGAGTAATTTGTTACACAACACTAGAAAATTAATATAGTGCTCAAAAGAAAGCAAATACTTTAGAGGAAGTACTAAACAACAAATGGATATAACACATTTTTCAATGACAGGCAACCTTTGTCTTTGGCTACTTTATTTTAAAATAGTCCAATGAATGGGGTAGTTATGGTGCAGGGTGAAGACTATGCCTTGGAATAACAGCATGTGCTTCTTCTCACCTGGATTTCCTATGAGTGTACCTGTTGGTAATAATGAATACAGGAACTGTCAAGATTAGACACTGACACTGCATCCTCATTATGACATAATTCCTTGAAGACAATGACCAACTACTTAATGGCAAGCTGATGTGATGTAGAAAGTGCTTTGTCTTTACTGAGACAGCTATGTTTCTGGATAAGGGTTTGTATTCAATCCCTCAGCTAACATCACTATCTCAGGCTCACAAAATATTTATGATCGTGGTATTTTCATAACATGGTCTTGGGCTAATAGACCTATTTGGCAGTGAAAGAGGTATAAAAACATAGGACCATGAGATTCATTAGCCCTATATTATACTAAATCATTCAGAAACTGTTTCTTGATAGAACATTAGAGTGACTTCATAAAAGATACATCTGAATTGAGCTCTTCAGGATGAATCATTGTGGAATTGGAGTTTTAGCCAGAATCTACTATATGGTGCCATGTCTTCAACAGTAGAATAGATGCCTCTGAAAGTAGAAGTAGGAGTACATCTCTTTTACCATCACTGAATGCCATTGACGCACTTGGATAACCTTTACCACCTTTCCTCCAAACTTTAGGCTTTACCTGACTAGAGTTCTAGGTTTGGAGGGAAAGCACTTCTACTAGGGGACAACTTAGTGTTCCATTAAGCCTAGAGGTCTATTTGCCACTGGATATTTTTTCTACTCCTATGGCAGTGGACTAGCAGGGAACTAAAGGACTTAACTTTTCTAGCATAAGTGATTGACTTATACTGAGGTTAAAGTATTGCTGCTGTGTTATTGGGGTAGGAAGGAATATCTGAAATCAGAGATATACTGAGGTTCCTCTTGATTCTCTATTTCTGGTGAAAAAATGTAAGGAAGTAATTGTAGTAAGTGTGATCTGAAAGGCATGGCAACCAGGATGAAAATCTGAGTTATCCCACTAGGGATGAAGATCTGGCCCCCTAGATCAGCAAAATTGTTGGCTGAAGATGAGTAGCATCTAAAATAGTCAATGGCAGAAGGAAATTATGTATATCAGTTATAACCTTGGGACCAATTGCTGCAGCAGAGAAAATAATGAATACAAGAAAACTTTAGATAAATGAAAGTAATGTCTAAGCAATATTCCCAATGATATCTATAGACATCTTAGAGATTAAAATTTTGTCAAAGACAAACGTGTTCATTTTTTGTTTGTTTTATCAAATATTGTTTTATTTTCCTTTTTCTGAATCCATTTTCTAAAATCCCCAGCATTTAGATTGAGTGACTGGGGTACAAACAATAGGACGTGAGTGAAAACTATGTGGGCTTGGTTCTTAATGGTATTCAATGCATTAATTCAGCCTCTCCTCCCTTGCCATGATGACCTTGAAAGCTACATGCTTCTGATTTTATATCCCCCAAATGGAGGAAGAATGTCCTGACTGCCATCATTTATTGAGTCAACAATGAATTATTACTCTGTTAAGCCACTAAAATATCAGGTTTAATTTGTTACCACAACATAGCATAGCTTAATCTAGGACGGGAGGTAGGAGGAAGAGGGGAAGAAGGAGGAGGAGAAGAAATTCCTGAATAGATAGACTTAATAGAATAGACCCAGCAGAAAATTTAATGAGCCAATAGAAAATCGACCTAAGCAATCCTTTCTAATGAAAATGCAAAAGGAAAAAAGATATATGATGTAAAGGAAAAGAGTTGTGATATACAGAGAATTGATCCAGAGTTTCAGATAATGTCTAATAGGTATTTAGGAGAAAGGATGGAAATAAAAATTCTACAACCAAAGAAAGGAAAAGAAATTTTCTGTGCTGAATGCTCCCTCAACTCTTTGAATTGAAAAGGACTACAGAATAGCAAATATACTGTATCTTACAGGAAACAAATAATGGAGTGAGAAGGGAAATCAACCAGCTTACGGGACCTGAGATGGAGTTAATCTAGATTTCAGGATTGAGTTGCTCGTTTTAAGAATATATCAAAACATGATGACTATGCAAAGAGAGAGTGTCTCTCAAAAGAGAATAGTGGAATAAATACAGAAAAAAGCAGAAATGAGAGACCATGTGATCAGTGAACACTAAAGAGAACACACATATTTCTGTGAGATTTCTAGTACAGATGAGATCTGGCTGTATTGTGTTTCTGCTGTTTCATGTCCTTCCCTTAGTTTGTCTCCTTAGGGTTCTCTATGCCTTGGAACAAAAGAGCAATGTCTAGAATAAACATACACAACAATTCTAAATTTAATCTATATCTAATTCTTCAGTCTTGTATCCTATAACTTTCCTCAATGCATTCTTCTTTAGTTACTCTTAGTATTTCACTGTTTTTCTAGCACGTCATGTCCTTTCCCATATACTTGCTTTTACACATACTGTTTCTTCTGGTTGAAATATTTTTTTCTCTTTCTTGAGCAAATTCATACTTATTAATACTTAGATCAATTGTATTTAACTTCTACGAAACTTTTCCCAATGCCTTGAAGAAGATTTTGTTGCCTTTTTTGGTGTGTTGGTAGTCTATTATTCACATATCTATAAAACTTCACTAGACAGCAATGCATCAATATGATGAATTTGTCTTACCTAATAGATTTTCAGTTTTTGATCACAGGGTGCATGCCTTGTTCATTGATGTATACTCAGCGCTTACCACAATGGCAAGCATACAGTGCTTGCTCAATAAATGAGCCATCGAAGAAATGACCTTAATTACATTAAATAGCAAAACAAATGGTTCACTTTCAGTTATTTGGCTCTCTGACACACCAATCAAAAAAAATCAGATCTGAAAATGGTTGTCATTTAGTTTCAAGAGACTACTAAAATCATAAAATTATTTTAATTTTATTTCATTTTTATTCATTTATTCATTTAGCTTATAACCTAAGCAAACTAAAGAATTTGGGGTCAGGGTTGTTGAGAGGACCATTAATTCAACATCCACCAAGGCATATGACAGCCCTCAAGGCAGTTTAGGAGCTGCTAGTCTCACCAACTGCTTCTGGAAGAGTTGCCAAGTAGTCAGACATTGTGGAAAGAGCAATTGCACCCCATATGACATCTGTGATTTCAGGTGGACTACGGTGTTCCTTTGTGCCAGGCAAGAAACAAAGATTCACTATTTTTGTCACTATTTGAACAGGAAGCACATTATTTAAATCGTTATTTTTTTTCTCACTTATAGCAATAGGCCTAGTACATTGCTTCGTGCAAATAATAATCAAGAAAAAAATATAAATGACATATGCATTTATTTGTGAGGAGGCCACAAGCACTGCCCATATTTGCATTTCACAGCAATTTTACTGGTAGTAGAGACAATTTTACTGGTAGTAGAGATATTGTCCCGGTAAGCAGCTTATGAAAATGTAAGCTAATCATGCACACACACACACACACACACACACACACGCACACACAATCATACACACCCATATACATACAACATTTTTGGCTTGAATTTTACATTATTTTATTGGAATGAAAAATATTTTCTAAAATTACATGGTAGTAGCATTTATTCAAGGTCTAAGACTTGTCCTAAAAATAGCAGGCTGATTAAAAAATAGTATAGAATTTTTATTCCTTTTGCTGTAAACAATATACAATATTGCATATTTTATTTAGAGAATTTTTAGAGTATTGATGCACATTAAAGCATATAGGCCTAAAATGCATTCCCAACCAATTCAACTTGCTGTTTTGAATTGAACTTTTCAAGTAGACTGTTCAGCCATTTACAGATCAGTTTTAAAGAAAAGAGAGCAAAATCATGATAACTGTAGCATTGGTATTTGGTTGACTCTGAAACTAAAATTCCTTTGCATGCTTCTCTTCTCGCTCATTAGAAGAGGTTTCATTATATTATTCTTTTTTTTATTATGCTATAATTTACATACAGTAAAATTCATCTTTTTAGTGCACAATTCTATGATTTTGAAAAGCATACATTCGTGTAACCACCAATGCAATCAAAATACCGAATAGTTTAGTTTCATCTCTTCAAAAAATTTATCCATTCTTTTTTAAAGTTACAGCCTAACCCACTTCAGCCTATGGAAAGCACTGATCTGTTTTCTATCCCTATATTTGTACAGAATGTAATATAAGTGAAATTGTTTTAGTGTGTACCTTTTCCACTCTGCTTTCTTGAACTTATTGTGAATATAATATTTATCCATCTTGTTAAGTATAGCAGAAGTTCGTTTATTTTTGTTACTGACTAGCATTCCATTATATGGATGCATTACAATTTGTTTATTCATTCACTATTTGATGGATATTTAGGCTGTTTCTAATTTTTGGTAGTTATGAATAAAACCATTATAAAGATTCACATATAGGACATTGCATGAATAAAAGTATTCATTTCCCTTGGGTAAATACTTAAGAGTGAGATTGTTCGGTTGCATTTTAAGTGTGTTTAACTTTATAAGAAACTGCCAAATTGGCTTTCTAGGCATGCATCACCCAGGCCTCTTGCCTGATCTCAGTCTTTCTGATGAGCACCCAGTGGAAATTTGTGAAGAACTTGTTAATGTGAATGAAATAGTTGTGTCTGTGACTCCCAACAGTTCCATCTTCTCATGCTCTTGTGCTAGCCTGTCCTCAGCCTTTAGGAATGTGTTTAAAATGTAACTAAATTCTTATTGTTTTTTATGGCACCTGGCATATTTTCCTCCCATGCTCTGCCACAGGTAATCCTGGGTTTATGTCCTGTCTCTTCCAAGAAACTCTTATCTTTCTTTAAGTAGCACTCTCTTCTATGGCTGTGCAACACCAGTCTTCTCATGGATTCAAGGAAATTTGTGATTGCGTCGTCTGTTTTTTCTTGTTGTTAGAGTGGAAACGGTCTTACTTCCGGTTTTCTCCATCCAGAGTGCGAGATTAGCTCAACTGAGGTTTTTAATGAGACTAAATAATAATTTCTTAAGCATATTTAAATGAACAGTCCTTAGGTAAGTGAGCTACCTAGTGAAGGTGAGCTTTGGCAGAAAGGCCTTGAATATTGGAAATGCAAATTCATCTCTTCAGCTTAAACATCTTGGAAAGCTATGAAGATATACTCTGGAGTTGACTTGGAGTTTTTAAAAATATAATAATGTAATAAATAGCAAAGAATTACTACTATGATCATTGTCAGTTCACATCATAAAGACAGACTGCATGTAAACATGGAGGCACTTTCATGTAAATTATCACTAGATCTTGTTTTTAAAAGCTAGTGAGGAAATTCCATCCTTTCATTGGACTTGTCACTTCCTTATCACATTATCAGTTGTGTATGATTATTTGTATTTTCTTTTCTTCTCGTGTTGTTTGGTTAATTCAGCATCCATGCTGTGCTGATAAACTTCTGCATATTTCTTAGGGCCCAAACTATCTTGTTTTAAAATCCAGTCCCTTCCCTCAAAAGAGGAAGACATGGACTTGCTTTTGATTACAATTGACTTTACACAAATATGTTAGGTGTAATGGCAGATATTATTTAACTAGGCTTTATTCTCTCTGCCCTCTTTCTAAATCACAGAACTCAAATTTCATTCAAGGTTTAATTTTCTCCAAATGTTCCCATTTATCACCTCTTAGATTCATTCCAGTTTCCTTAATTGGGAATATGCAGGGCTCCACAATCTAATTTCACCTAAGCCCTTCAGCCTTGTCTCTTTTCATTCCCTGACTTAAACACCAAAAGGCTTATGGTGCCTTTTACAAACAATGCTGTTTCTCTTGTCCATACCTTGCCTCAAACAAAATTCCCCCTTTTTCTGCAAAGTCTTTTCCTCACTCACGATCTAACATATTTTAAATGTCAGACCTGAAGTTACGTCATCTAAGAAGCCTTGACTGATTCTCTTTGATTTGTTATGTTGACTCTGAGTATGCCAGCTTCATTGTCCCTGTCATAACATACATTACAGAGTATTCATTCTTTCTTTTTTTCCCTACCTCTCTCTTTGCATCCTAGTTTCTTGAATGCAAAGATTGTCTCATTCAGCATTATTCCCTCTGCACAATGCCTGACACATTCAATTAATGTTTCTGTTTGATGTTTCAATTAGTGGACTATGCTTTTCCTGAGTAAAAATTAAATGCATTAAGAAATTAAAAATATAATCTACAGACAGGGAGAAAATATTTGCAAAAGACCTATCTGAAAAAGTAATATTATCCAAAATATACAAATAACTTGAACTCAGCAGTAAGAAAACAAAGAATGCAATTTTAAAATGGGTCAAATACCTTAACAGACACTACAAAAAAGAAGATATACAAATGGGAAACAAGTATATGAACACAATGCTTACTATCATACATCATTAGGGAATTGAAAATTAAAACAATAATAAGATACCACTACATACCTATTAGATGGCTTAAATCCAAAATACTGATAACACCAAATGCTGGCAAGGTTATAGAACAAAAGGAATTATCAATTGCTGCTGGAGGGAATACTATGGAGACTTTTTAAGACAGTTTAGCAGTTTGTACAGAGCTAACTAAACACTAATCATATGATTCATCAATCAACTCCCTAGGTATTTACCTGAAAGTGTTATAAACTATGCCTACAAAATAAATAAATAAATAAATAAATAATAAATAAATAAATAGATAAATAAATAGATCTGTATGTAGATGTTTATAGAAGCTTTATTTATTCAAAATTGCCCCAAACTAGAAGCAACCAAGATGTCCTTCAATAAGTGAATGGATAAACAAACTATTATGTTCACACAATAGGATATTGCTGTGCTAAAAAGAAATGAGCTACCAAGCAACAAAATGACATAGGGGAAACGTAAATTCATGTTATTAAGTTAAAAAAAGAAAAGGAAAGAAAAACATAAGAGGCTTTATACAGTATGCTTCCAACTATGTAATATTCTAGAAAAGGCAAAACTATAGAAACAGTAAAAAGATAAATAGTTGTGGGGGACACAGGAAAAGGGAAGGATGAATAGGTAGAGCACAGAGAATTTTTAGGACAGTGAAGCTGTCCTGTATCATGCCATAATGGTGGATACATTTTCATTATACATTTGTTAAAATCCGTAGGTTGAACAACACCAAGAGTGAAGCCTAATGTAAACTATGGACCTTGGTTTATAATAATGTATCGATATTGGTTCAGCAATTGTAGAAAGTGCACCACATTAATGCAATATATTAATAATTAGAAAAACTAGGGGGAAGGTATATGAGAACTTTTTAATTTCTGCTCATTTTTTCTGTAAACTTAGAACTCCCCCCCTCAAAAAAATTAAGTGTATTATTTTTTTAAAGTCAGTGTACAGCAATTTATAGGACATAAGGAATCATTTTGTGAACCCTAAAAGTGGCTAAGAAAATGATTTGAAGGCAAATATCTCATGTGTCCTAAAGAGAAGTAGATGGCCTAGGACTAGCTGTAGTACTGACATGTGAATGCTTGACTCAACCATGGATCAAGATGTATGAAGAAAATACGGTGAAAGCCATAAATGTTGCTAAGACGGTCTTGCTTTTTGTAAAATGTGATTCCCTATGTTTATTAGTCAAAATGAGATGAATTAGGAGAGATCGAAAACCAATGAAGTGGCTAATTGGCCTCCTTATGTCTTTGCAGTCACAAAGGCTTCCCTCATTCAATTCCATTGGACTCTAAAAATAACCTTGGGACATATTTAGGACAGAAATTATTAACAGCCTTTTAAAGATAAAGTGGCTGAGTCTATGGCCATGCTACCCTGAACAAGCCCGATCCCATCTGATCTCAGAAGCTAAGCAGGGTTGGGCCTGGTTAGTACTTGGATGGGAGACCACCTAGGAAACCAGGTGCTGTAGGCGTAAAAAATAAAAAAATAAGGAATTGTAAAACGACAAGGTTCTTGGAATCTGTGAGGTCAACCAAGGGTTACCTCACCTGAAAAAAAAAAAAAAAGATAAAGTGGCTGAGGCTCAGAAAAGTTCAAGTTGCGATGGGACCTTAAAATAGGTGTCTAGTCTCCATGTCCTCCAGCAGACTCGTTTCTGCCCTATTATCGATATATGTAAATCTATGTATCTCTTTCTCCTCTCCAGCTATTACACTTTGGCAAAAGGGTAACTATAAAATAAACTTAAAGTTCTAGAAAAATTTATATCCTATTATTAAAAAACTGGTCATTGACTTTAATAATTTTGTACTGGGTTTAATATAATTTATCTTCCCATCTACATTTTTGCTCCAGTGTACAATGAGAGTTCATCTTTTCAAAGTCCTCCACTATTTCTTCTTCTTCTTTCTTTTCTTCTTTTCCCTATTTGGCTATTTAGCTAAACCTTTGCATTGCATTTTCAAATATGCTCAACTTAGATATATTCAGGGATATTTGATTAAGTAAGTTCTTTATATAAATTTCTTTTATGTATATATAAATTATTATAATTTCAATTTTTTTCTTTACAAATTATACATATTTATTGGGGAAAATGAGAAAATACAGAAGTAGAGAATACAAATTAAATAATCATATTATTTCATATATATGTTCTTAAATTCACACAGCATATTTTGTAAATATGAGATTATTTGCTATATGGTTTTTTTTTCAATTTGAGTTAGCATTTAATATTTTTTATATTAGTTTCAGGTGTGCGGCATAGTGGTTAGACATTTATATAACTTACGTAGTGATCTCGATGACTCTAATACCCACCTGGCACTATACATAGTTATTACAACATTGACTATATTCCCTTTGCTGTACTTCACAGCCCCATGTCTATTTTGTAACTACTTATTTGTATTTCTTAATTTCTTCACCTTTTTTTGCACGCCTCCCAACCCCGCTCCCATCTAGCAATCATCAGTTTGTTCTCTGTATCTGTCAGTCTGCTTTTGTTTTGTTTGTTCATTTATTTTGTTTTTTTAGATTCCACATATAAGAAAACCATATGGTATTTTCTTTCTTTGATTTGTTACACTTAGAATAATACCCTCTAGCTCTAACCATGCCATTGCAAATGGTAAGATTTTTTTCTTTTTTTTAATGTCTGAGTGATATTTCATTGTATATGTGTACCATAACTTCTTTATCCAATTTTCTGTTGATGGGCATTTAAGTTGCTTCGATATCTTGGCTATTGTAAATAGCACTGCAGAGAACATAAGGGAGCACAGATCTTTGCGAATTAGTGTTTTAGATTTCTTTGGGTAAATACCCAGAAGTACAATTGCTAGATAAAATGGTAGTTCTATTTTTAATTTTTTGAGGAACCTCTAAACTGTTTTCTACAGTGGCTATACCATTGTGCAATCCCACCAACAGTGTATGAAGGTTCCCTTTTCTCCACACCCTTGCCAACACTTGGTTTTTGATTTATTGTTGATAGCGATTCTGACGGGTGTGAGATGATATCTCATTGTGGTTTTCATTTGCATTTCTCTGATGATTAGTGTCATTGAGGATCTTCTCAAATGTTTTTGGTCATCTGTATTTCCTCTTTGTCTTTAAACTTTGGCTTTTTAATTATAATGTGTCTTGGTGTGGATCTGTTTGGATTTCTCTCGTTTGGGACTCTCTGAACTTCCTGGACTTGTATGTCTATTTCCTTCTCCAGGTTAGGGAAGTTTTCTGTCATTATTTTTTCAGATAGGTTCTCAATCCCTTGCTCTCTCTCTTCTCCTTCTGTTACCTCCATGATGCATATCTTGGTATACTTGGTGTTATCCCAGAGGCCCCTGAAATTATCCTCATTTTTTTAAAATTCTTTTTTCTTTTTGCTGTTCCAATTGGGTATTTTCTGGTACCTTGTCTTCTAACTCACTGATCAATCTTCTGCTTCCTCTACCCCAGGGGTCCCCAGCTCTCAGGCTGCAGACTGATACCAGTCCCGGCTTGTTAGGAACCAGGCCGCACAGTAGGCGGTAAGCGGTGGGAGACACGTGAAGCTTCATCTGTGTTTGCAGTCGCTCCCCAGTGCTAGCATTACCACCTCAGCTCCACTTCAGATTATCAGGCATTAGATTTCAATAGGAGCACTGGTCCCTGGTGCCAAAATTTTGGGACTGCTGCTCTAATCTACTGTTGATTTTTTCTAGTGTATTCTTCATTTCACTTATGTTCTTCATTTCTGACTGCTTCATTTTTATGGTTTCTATTTCCTTTTTTATGCTCACCATCTTTGTTGAAGTCCTCTCTGAGATCATCTATTCTCCTCCTAAGTTCATTGAGCATCCTTATAAGCAGTGTTTTAAACTTTGTATCTGGTAGGTTGCTTGCCTCCATTTTGTTAGTTATTTCCTGGAGTTGTCTTCTGTTCTTTTATTTGGGACATATTTCTTTGTTTTCTCATTTTGGTTGCCTCTCTTATTCGTTTTTATATATTAGGTAGATTTGCTATGTCTGCCAGTCTTGGCCAGGTGGCCTTATGTAGTAGGTGCCCTGTGTGGTCCAGTGGCACAGTCTCTTTGAATACCTGTGCTGTGTGCTCCAGGAATGTCCCTTGTGTGAGTGGTGTATGCCCTCCTGTTGTAGCTAAGCCTTAATTTCTGTTAGCACGTCAGTGGATGGAATTGACTTTCAGGTTGAAGCTGTGAGATTGGCCATGCCCATAGGGTATGAGCTGTTGTGTGGGGGCTGACCCCACAGAGTGGTTTTGCCCCAGCATTCTTGTGTGCCTGTTAAGACCATCTTTTGGGTGTGCCAATTGAGAGGCTAATCCGGTGGTATCTGTTGTGGTCTGATGCTAGCCTCTGGATGTGTTGGTTCTAGGGCCCTTTAGGAGGGGCTCCTGTGCAGGCCAGGGTCAGACTCTGCTTGTGACCGGCCAGGGGCTACCTGGTAGAAGCTACCAAGCGATCTGTAGTTGGATCTGGAGGCATGTAGGAGAGGCCGAACTGCGAACTAAGGCCTGCTGCCACAAGTACTGGGCCTTGGGCAGCTTAGCAAAAGTTCCAGGGCACCCCAAGGCCTGAAGCTGCTTACCAACTGCTCGTAAGGCTCAAAAGCTGAAAGAACCTTAGGGTGGTAAGCAAGCTGGATGGGGTGGTGTATGAGGGAGTCACCAGGGTTAAGCGAGCAAATTCTCCCAGCCAATGCAGATTCAGATTGGGTTACAATGCTGGGCCTGTGGCCCCGTGCAAAAATCTCAGATCACATTGAGGCTAGCCACTTCCTGCCTCAGGCCCGCAGACCCTTGAGGTTTGTTCAAGAGATACTGAGGCTTGGGCCAGGGTTGGTTGCCTGTCACTGAAAGTTTTTCCCAAGGTGTGTGAGCCAAGGCCTATTGATTGCTGTTGAATGAGCTCCCTGCCAAGAGCATGGGGTGGGACTGATTGCCAAGCAATGAAATTGCCAGGGCAATTTGCAATTTGGGTAAGGTGGGGTCTCAGGAAGTCACAGGTGTGGAGCAGACAGATCTCACCAGGCAAATGCAGATTCAGCATTGGCTCTGTTGGGGGAGGGTTCACCACAGGCAAAGTGGTGCCCACCTGTAGGCTGCACAGGAAGAAGGCTCAACAAAAGGACAATGGTGGCTGTACCTCCAGCCCTTGCCCTGAAGTCATACAACCCATTCTTCCCTGCATGTCTGTGGTGGTTCCCAAGCTGCTGTCCCTCTGTCAGAGCCCAGGGCACTTCTTGCAAGTAAGGGAATTTGTGCACAGGCCCTTTAAGGGGATGTCTGGATTTCCAATTTCCTTCCATCACAGCTATATTTTGTGGGGATTCCTCTTCCCAGATGCTGGGATGGGAAGCCTGGTGTGAGGCTGGGACCCTTTGCAGCAGGTACGGGGTCAGCCAGTTTTGTAGCTCTGCCCCTCCTACCAGTCTCAATGTTGTCTCCTCTGTATATGCCCAATTATAGGAGTTGTGTCTAGCTAGTATTTAGGAGGTTATTCTGGTTGATTTTTCTATAATTTAGTTGAAATTTTAATGTATTAATGGGAGAAGGCAAGCACAGTGTTTATCTAGTCCACCATCTTGAATGGAATTCCCATATAATTCCTATATAAACATAATTTGGTAATGAGTGAAAATAAGTAATTCAAATTTATACTGACTCATTTTAGACTTGGTATAGGACTTTGCCATATACAGAACAACAAGGCATTTGACCAAAGCAGATTTTTGTTCTGTCAACATAGAGGCATGGAAAGGATTAGAAGAGAGTCTAGAAACTAAATGGGTTAACTAGCCTTGTTAAATGTCTTGCATGTGCAGCAACAGTGTTGAAAATTTTTCATAAATGAAGAATTTTGCAGGCTCAAAATTTTTTTAGAATGCATCCTCAGAGAAATTTGAAACCAAGTTTATTTGATAAATGTATCTTTACAATGTATTTGTAAGGGCAGCTGTTTTAAACTCAAACCATTTACGTATATAAAACATTCATATTTCTAATGTAAGCTTTAATTATAGGTTGAGCTAAACTGCTAATATCTATGCAGAATATAAAATTACACTAATTTGCTCACTATTTTTATGTTGATTGTTAAAATTATTTCATACCAGAGATTTGTTACTGAAATTAGAGTATATCAATTAACTGTTATTACCCAGTAATTAAATGGAACTGATAATTTAATATGTTTATTCTTTTAAGGAAATACTTTGTGAAAGCCCAAATAATACTCTATCTTGAAAGTATAACAACGTGCAGCATACATCTTTGTTGTGCATGGTCTAGAAATTGCATCTCTTACTTCTTGTAGTTTTACATGCCTCCATGCTTATTCATAATGGCTCCTTTGTATATTCTATTATGAATTAAATTAACTAATACATATTTTTACAACAATCGCTAAAAGAATAAAAATCTAATCTTTCCTCCGCTAACTCTGAAATCCCTTTTCCTCTCCTTGTATTTTCTCTCCTCTCTGCAACCAGTGCCTGAATACATAGAAGAAAACGGGAGTCCTATATACTCCAGATTTAGCTCTACCAGCAATCTTTGATTGACTAGCAAATTGTGATCCCTGGTAATGAAATTTTCAAGTTATCTAAGCTTTCACTTACTCATTCTTTCAGCAAATATTTTCTGAGTACCTATTATGTGTGAGACACTGAGACGGACACTGGGGATAAACTGGTAATCAAAACCAACTGAGTCTTTGCCCTCTTAGAGCTTACATATTAGTTAAAAGAAGATGAAAGAAACAGGCAAATAAATTAAAATTATGGCATGAAGTTATCAGTGCTATGAAAGGAAATATACAATATAGGAGTTAGGTTGCTCAAGGATGGCATCTCTGATGGGGTGACATTTTGTTAAAGAAAAAAGAATGGGAGTATGTTACGTTGCTTTCTAGTAAGAATGCAAAAGTCAGAGGGAAGAAATGAACAGTGATCCTAAAAAGAAGTGTTCTTGGTGAGCAAGAGGAAAAGCAAGAAAGTCCATGGATGTAGAGTAAATGATGTGGAGAGTAGCAGGAGATAATTACAGAATATGAGATGATAAATATTTAGGACCTTGTTAACAGTAAAAATGTTGGATATTTGAATAAAATTTTGAAAATCTACTAAAAGTCTTATCTATATATGGGAAAAATATCTTTATCAATAGAGGTATCTTCTAGAAGTAACCCTGTTTGCTCAATTAATGGGTTTATGGCTGACCTAGAACTGAAAACTTTGGAATGCTTAGTGGTTGAGGATTCAGCCACATTGAATGATGTTAATAGAGGTACACTGAGCCAGAAAACAGTATTCTTTAAAAGAATATATAAAACCAGAAGAGCACTATGATAAAGAAAATTCTTAATTCAGCCATAAAGAGCTAGAGAATTTGATGAGCTGGGGCAGCAGTTTTTACTCATTTAAGTAAATGAATCACAGTTCTGTAACAGAGCTATATAGAAAATGGACCAGAGAAAGGCGGTTTTATTGATTTATCTTTATGCTTGGCAACCTCAGAAGATGACTATGGTAAACAAGATGCTGTTCTAGCATATCTTTTTGTCTTTAAAATAAAAATTCAGTTAAATATCCCATAATTAGAGAGTTTTGACGCTTTTTAAAGTATCACCTTGGACGGGATAAATTACATATCCCAAATTACTGTTTCTCTATGTTTCCAGTTGGAGTAGGCTATAAGAGATATTATTGGGAGATTTGGAAGATGGAAGGAAATCAGTAGCCATTTTGTAGTTCACACACATTGTTGTTAATAGGCTGATTAACCTTTACAGCAGAATGCTTCTTTACTCTTCCCTGAATGCCCAGTTCAGAAGCAAATAAAACCTGACAAGGGTTCAGTTTAGCCTAATAAGACTCTTGCCTGTGCTTATAGTTCTAAGCATGTTCTTGATCTTCCTAGTTTATATGCATCTTCTCTTCCAAGCTGCCTGCCATATGGATTTCAATTTCTACTATTAGATGAAAAGACATAGTGACTGCTTAACCAGCTCCCACAATGATGGCTGAATTTTAATAATAAATCAATATGTGTATTGTAATGATTTACTTCTCTTATTGAACTCTGATTGACACAGAAGGGATCAGCCTGTGTTTGCAAGAAAGGCATGGAGACCAAAGCCCCTGCACAGTCCATTCACTCATAAGGAGTAAAATGTTTAAGCTTTTGTGGAAAGGTAGAAATCTATGTCTCCTCCAAGGAATAGTTAAATATTCTGCTGTCGCTGGAGAAAGGGTAGGAGAAAGAATACCCTTGAACCCTGAAAAATAATATTAGAGGTCTTTTATTGTTGTAGGAACAGCAGACTCTTTCAGACAAGGTCCACTACAGATACTAGACAGCATTTGCCTGCCTTGGAAAAGAGTGGCAGAAATACTATAAAATTCCCACCTCCAAGACCCAGACACTCAGGGCTTTTATAAGAATGAGGCTGAATAATAACAGTAGAAAACTTTCCCACCCCTTCACAACCAAACTAGAAAGTCCTCGTTAAGTAGTAGGTGGAATCTATTGCTCATGGAATACAAGAATATGAAGAGAGAATCCTTTGGGGCACAGATGTTCAAGGTTGACTGAAATATGAAGGTGGAGCACAAACATTGTGAAAAACCCTTCAGCACCCAGATCTCAGTATAAAAAAAGTCATTGCTGTCCATGCATGGAAGTTTAAAAGTTTTAGTATAGTAATAAAACCGAGAGTCACATCAACATATAAGAAATAAAAAGACATCATAGATGAAAGAGTCCTTTGACAAGCTGATTAGTAGATTCAACAGAACTGAAGAAAGAATCAATGAATTGAAGAAATATCCAAAAATTAACCAAATTGAAATACGAAGAGATAAACAAGCTCATTGAAACAGAGCTGTAGAACAATATTATGAAGGCAGTCAGAAAAAAGACACTACCATACAGATGAGCACACACCAGGATTATAGTAAACTATTTGTCAGAAACTATGCAAGACAAAAGACAATGGAATAAGACCTCTAAACAGTTGGAAGAAAACAAACAACAAACAAAAACTAATAATACAGAATCCTATGTCAGTGGCAATATCTTTGAAAACTTAAGGTGAAACAAAAATTTGTTCAGACTGAGAGTTTGTTGTGCTACAAAAAATGTTTGAGAAAGTTTTTCATGCAGCATAACTGTGAGACCAGAGAGAAACATGAAACCACAGAAATAAATTAAGAGTTCCAGTAATAGTAAACATGAATATATATAAATGAAAGTTTTTTTATTAAATTACCCAAAATGATCACATTGTGTTTAAAAATTAGTAACAACGTATTTTGAGTAATAAACTTCTCAATAAACTATTAAAAACTGAAACATATGACAAAAATAGCACAGAATAAGAGAGAAAAATAGAAGTACGTTGTATGGCTCTTTAACTGTTTAAGAAATGCAATAATACTATTTAAATGTAAACTTATGATAAGATGTGTGTGTGTGTGTGTACACATATACATATATATCTCACCATAGAGCAAGTACTAAATTAAAGAAAATTATAAAATGTGATATAATCAATAAGCCAAGGGCATAAATGAAATGGAATAATAAAAATTAACCTAATTAACTTAACCTTAAATCATATAAATACTGAAGAAGAAAGGAACAAAGAGCAAAAAGAACAAAAAGAAAACAACTAGGAGAATGGTCTATTTTAACAAAAAAATTACATCAATGATTATATTAAATTTAAATTATATTAACACACCAATTAAAAGATAGTCATCATTTTTTGGATTAAAAAAAACAATCATGCTGGCTATAAGAAGTATATTTTAAATATAAAGACATAGATAAGTTAAAGTAAGAAGATGGAAAAAATATGCCATGCAAACACAACTAAATGACCTGCTATATTAATACTGACTCACATAGACTTTGTAAGAAGTAATACTACCAAGAAGAAAGGTTCATTATATAATAATAAAGAGATCAATTCACTAAGAAATGCATAACAAACAAATATCTATACACCGAACAAAAACGCTTCAAAGCATATGTAGCAAAAACTGCTAGAAGTGACAAGAGAAATAAACAGATTCTCAGTTACAATTGGATCCTTCAACATTTAAGAGAAAAATCACTTAGGATATATAGGATTAAACAATGCTATCAATTAACTTGATTTAATTGACATTTATGAAACAGGCCACAAGCAAACAGTAGAAAGTATATTCTTTCAGAGTGTACATAAAATATCCATTTAGATGAACTACATTCTGGTCCATAAGATAAATCTTAAACAACTCTAAGAAATTAAAATCATATAAGGTATTTTCTCTGAGCAAAATGGAATTAAATTAAAAACTAACAACAGAAAGATATATGGAAAATCATCAAATGTTTGAAAATTAAACAACACACTTTTATATAACCCGTGGGTCACAGAGGAAGTCAAAAGGTAAAATAGAGAATATTTTCAATTCAATGAAATTGGAAATTATACATATAAAAATTTTGGAACATATTCGAAACAATGCCAAGAGAGAGATTTATAGCATAACTGCTATATCCAAAAACAAGATCTCATTCGATTATGTAATCTTCCACCTTAATGAAGTAGGAAAAAAAGTACAAACTTCATGTAAAGTAAGCATAAGGAAAGAAGATATAATTAGGATAAGAGCAAGAACCAAAGAATGGAAAATAAACAATAGAGAAAATTAATGAAATGAAAAGCTGGTTCTCTAATAGGAGCGATAATATTTACACATCTCCAACAAGACTGATAAAAATAGAGAAGGTAAAAATAAACATTATCAGGAACGAGTGCGAGTTGTCACTACTGAATTAAAATTATGTTCACATAATATTGTGAAGAATTACATTCTAAGAAATTACACAACTTTGATGAAATGTAAAAATGTCTTGGAAGGGGCAAATGTCTTGGAAGGGGCAAATGTCTTGGAAGGCACAAACTACCAAAGCCTACTCAAGAAAAAGTAGATAATGCTGAGAGTTCTTTATCAATTAAGAAAGTTAAAGTTGCAGCTAAAAATCATTCCAAGAAGGATACTCTAAAACCAATGGTTTCACTATGTTTTCAAACAATAACAGAAGAATTAATACCAATTCTATGCAAACTCTTTCTGAAAATAGGAAATATTTCCAACTCATTTTATAAGGCTTGAAAAACCAGAAAAAGACATAACTAGAAAAAAGAAACTGTAGACAATTATCCTTCATGAAATATTCATATTCATGATTCAGTCAAGGCATTAGAAATAAGCATATACTTCCTTTGACCTCAGTGACTATATCAACTTCAGGAAAGGTAACTGTCAGAGTTCTTAAAGTTCTTTCCCGCAAATATTTTATTAGGATGACAATATGTGTAGGTGTGGGTAGACCAAGGTCACCATGTTGTACAACTAATGAGTGCCACTCACATGATCATCTGTGATTGGTGCTCATAGAATTCAGCAGCTACAAATGGTGGTCCATGGAATGGCATGAGAGAATTTGACCAAAGATATCAGGTTAATAAAACCATTTGACCAGGGATCATGAAGAATATATTCAATTATACAGTAGAAAAACATTATCTGAAATGAAGATTGTATCTAATTGAAAAGGTAACTCAAACACCTTAAGAATAAACACAAAATATGTCTTGATAATATCTCTTAATTTTAAGAATAAACAAAGCTGTATAGCTATGCAGATGGAAAATATGAGTGATGTACAAAAACAGCCAGATGTCTGCATAATGATATTAATGCCAGAAGAAAATTTCTGCAGATTCATGAAATACAAAAATTGTATCTCATACATACATATATACATGCATACATACATACATACATGAATTAATTTCAAGTTTAAAGTCAAGAGAAAAGCACTCTTGGTTTGAAAAAAAAAAGAGGAAAAATAGTATCTATGACCTTTGTGTGAGTATGATGTGTCAATGTAAGTTCACCCTTAGTAAAAACTGTATCATTCTGGTGAGTTGATGTCGTTAATGAGGAAGGCTGTGGGGCACAGGGCGTATGTGGAATCTCTGTGTACCTTCCTCGCCGTTTTGTTGTAAACCTGAAACTGCTCTAAAAAAATAGAGCCTTAAACAAACTCAGCTGCATGGGGGAAAGAGGTTGCACACGCACACACACACACACACGGAAAAGTTATCAATAGAAATGAAAGCTAGAGTAAGGATGCAAAAGGAAGAGAGAAGATTGGAAGCTTCTTGACAATGTGATAGAGTGATACTTCTTATTTAGAAGGCCAAGCAGGGTGAGAGAGCAGCACACGAAGAGAAGTGTTTTAAGAAAGAAGGAAGTTGAATTTGAAAAAGTAACAACTTTTCTTCTGAGGCAGGAAGTTCAGGATAGTTGATGGCACAGAAAATCTTGAGTGTGATATAAAGATATGGAAACTAAGGGGAGAAATAATAAAATTAAAGTTTACAAATGACCTAATTATTTTAGGAAAATACGTTGTGGAGTAGTCAGCTGGGTGCGAAGAATTGCTTTGAAGCAGACTTTTGAATGAAAGGATTTGCTATTTGCAGCGAAAGCCAGTTTGTAGTTAGCACGAACATAACGTACAGGTAGCTTTAGGATCATTATTGTGAGTCCCCTGAAATTGTTCAGATTGTATCACACAGAAGTAACTGCTCAAGAAAAGGAGAGCCCTTCTATAAAAATCCACTCTCCCGAGTTCAGCCCATTTGTCAACCAGTTGTACTTTTAAATTTACCAATGACTTTTGTAGAAGTCTTCTCAGTTCTTTATATTTCTTTATTTCTTTTTACTGTGGTATTTCAAAATTTCAGAGAACTACACGAATAAAACAAGAATTTTCTACATACATTTCCAGATGCACCAACCATTTACTTTTAGCTATTTGTTTCTTATTCACTATTTGTGTATGTGTAAGAATGTTGTAAGCATCATGATTTTTACTACCCTTAAATACTTTTGTGCCTATTTCTTAAGATCAAAGAGACACATTTATAAAACCAGAGAACAGTTTATCAAAATTAAGAAATTTAACATTTATATATTATCAAATCAACATTCTATATACATATAGAATACATTCTATATACATATAAATTCTACGTACATGTACAAAACAACATTCTATACACATTCTATATACATATTTTATTACATACAACATACAACAATAATGTTTATAGCTCATTTTTTTCCTGGTCCAAAATTCAATCTATGATCACTTTTAGGATTTAACTGTATGTCTCTTTAGCCTTTTTTCATATAAAACAATTCCTCAGCTTATTTTTTTATCTAATTTTTTTTAAGAGTACAGATATTGTTTTGTTTTGTTTTGAAGAATATTTCTGAATTCGGGGTTGTCTGAGTTTTCCTCATAATTAGATTCATATTATTACAGGGAGACCACTGAAGAGATGGTCTGGCCTTACCGATGCATTAAATCAGAAGGTGCATGATTCCAGTTCATCCTGATATTGGGCCATGTTAGCTTTATCAGTAAGTTATGGTGATGCCTCCATACTAGTAATATGTAGGAAGATACTCTGATATAATGTAAATATATGCTTGTCATCAAATTTCCAGCCACTGCTTTTAGCATCAGTTGACAAAATTCAAATTTCATTATTCTTTATATATTAGTTGACATTCTAGTGTAAGGGATAGTTTTACCTCCCATTCCACTAATTAATTTATTCATTTTGATATCAATATGTACTCATTAATTCTTATTGAGCACTTTTTTATGTGTCATTGGCCATTTTTATGTCTTTGTGCCTATTCAAATATCCAAATTTTCTGTCCATTTATTTACTGGACCCTTTTTTTTTTTTTTTTTTTACCAAGTTGTAAGAGTAATTTATATTCTGAGTTCAAGTCTTTTATGAGATATGACTATCCAATATTCTCTCCAGGTCTTTGCCTTATCTGTTATTGGTGTCTTTTGATGAGAAGGTCTTAATTTTGACAATCTATTTTATCAATTTTATTTAGTTACTGGTTTCTGTGTCTTGTATAATAAACATTTGTTAACCCAAGGTGATAAAAATATTGTTTTTTTTCTTTAGAATCTTTATAGTTTTGACATATTTGTTTAAATCTATGATCCATATCAAATGAATGTTATATATGGTATACAGTGGGGTGATTCTTCTCTTTTTTTCACATATGGATATTCAGTCGTTTCAGCACCATTTATTGGAAGTAATTTATTTTCATATGTCGGTGAATATAATGCCTTTGCAAAGAACCAAATATCAATATATGTGTGGGTCTATTTCAGAATCATTATTTTTTTTTAATTCATAGAATTGACTCTCTTAATGCCAATATCACTATGTCTTGATTACTGTTGTTCTGGATTATGTAGTGAAGTCAGGTTTTATGAGGCTTCTACCTTTATTATTCTTTTCTGAGTTTTTTTTTTTTTGTCTACTTGAAATTTTTTGCATTTTCATATAAGTTTTTAATTTTTTTTTGTTTTTTCAATTACAGTTGACATATATTAGATTCAGGTGTACCACACAGTATTTACTCATTTGTATTACAAAGTGATCATTCTGATAAATCTAATACCCATCTAAGACTATACATAGTTATTACAATACTACTGTATCACCTGATGCTATACTCTACATCTCCATGACTATCTTGTAACTACCAATTTGTACCTCTTAATACCTTTTCCCCTTCATGCATCTTCCCAACCTCCCCCATCTGGCAGCCATCAAAATGCTTTCTGTATCTATTAGCTTGTTTCTGTTTTGTTTGTTTGTTTATCCTGTTCTCTGGATTCCACATGTAAGTGAAATCATATGACATTTGTCTTTCTCTACCTGACTTAATCTATTCAGCACAATACCCTCTAGGTCCATCCATGTTATTGCAGATGGCAAGATTTAATTTTTTTTTATGTCTGAGTATTATTCCATTGTATATATGTATATATGTACCACCTCTATTTTATCCATCCATCGATGGACACCTAGGTTGCCTTCATATCTTGATTATTATAAATAAGGCTACAATGAACATATAGATTCACGTGTCCTTCAAAGTAGTGTTTTAGGTTTCTTCAGGTAAACACCCAGAAGTGTGAATACTGGGTCCTTCTTTGTCTCTTCTATAGCCTTTGTTTTAAAGTCTATTTTGTTGGTATAAGTATTTTTCTTCCCGTTTCCCAGTTTTTTTCTTCCCGTTTCCCAGTATTTTCTTCCCATTTCCCAGTATTTTTCTTCCTGTTTCCCAGTTTTTTTCTTCCCGTTTCACGAAATATCTTTTTCCAAAGATACTTTAAGTCCGTGTGTGTCTTTCGATTTGAAGTGAGTCTCTTGTAGGCAGTGCATATAAGAGTCTTGTTTCCTTATCCATTCTGTCACCCTATTTTTGATTGGAGCATTTAATTCACTTACATTTAAAGTAATGGTTGATAGATATGTAGTTATTGCCATTTTATTATTTATATTTTTAATCTTATTGTTCTTCTTCTTAAAGAAGTCTCTTTATCATTTCTTGGAAAACTAGCTTTGTGGTGATTAACTCCTTTTAGCATTTCCTTGTCTGGGAAGGTCTTTGTTCTTTGGTTCTAAATTATTGCTTTGCTGAGTAGAGTACTTTTCATTGCTTTTCATCACTTTGAATATTTTGTGCTAGTCTCTCTGGCTTACAAAGTTTCTGTTGAGAAATCAGCAGACAGTCTTATGAGAGCTCCCTTGTAGATAACTAACAGCTTTTCATTTGATGTTTTTAAGATTCTCTCTTTGTCTTTAACCTTGGCATTTTAATTATGATGTGTCTTGGTGTGGGCCTCTTTGGGTTCATCTTGTTTGGGACTCTCTGCACTTTCTGGGCT
Source organism: Pteropus alecto (assembly GCF_000325575.1). Lineage (NCBI taxonomy): Eukaryota > Metazoa > Chordata > Mammalia > Chiroptera > Pteropodidae > Pteropus > Pteropus alecto. Next base: position 10,792,458 of record NW_006432669.1, read on the forward strand.
TGTATGTCTATTTCGTACACCAGGTTAGGAAAGTTTTCTATCATTATTTCCTCAGATAGGTTTTCAATTCCTTGCATTCTCTCTGCTCCTTCTAGTACACCTATGATATAAATGTTGGTATGCTTGATGTCATTCCAGAGGCCTCTTAAACTAGTCTCATATTTTTTACCTTTTTTCTTTTTTCTGTTCTGATTGGGTGTTTTCTGTTACCTTGTCTTCAAATCACTGATTTCTCTGCTTCATCTAATATAATATTGATTTCCTCTAATGTGTTTTTCATTTCAGTTATTATATTCTTCATTTGACTGGTTCTTTTTTATGTTTTCTATTTTTATGATTTTTATTTTTATGATTTCAATTTCTTTGTTGAAGTTCTCACTGAGCTCATTGAACATCTTCATAACTAGTGTTTCAAACTCTGATCTGTTATATGTCTTGCTTCCATTTTATTTCGTTCTTTTTCTGAAGTTCTGTCTTGTTGTTTCATTTGGGACATATTTCTTTGTCTCCTCATTTTGGCTGCCTTTTTAGTTTGTTTCTATGTATTAGGTAGAATTCTATGTCTCCTGGTCTTGGTAGAGTGGCTTTATGTTGTAGGTGTCCTGAAAGGCCCCATGCAGTCTTCCTGGTCACTTAAGTAGAGTGCTCCAGGTATATCCCTCATGGGTTGTGTGTGTCCTCCTGTTGTAGTTCAGCCTTGGTTGTTCTTTGCACATCAATGAAAGAGGTTGACACTCAAGATGATTGGTTGTGAGTACTGGTTATGACTATAGTGGAGAAGCTGTTGTGCTGGGGCTGGCCCTGTGGAATAGAATTCACTTTAGCAAGCCTCTGGTGCCTGTCAGTCTGCCCGTTAGGAGTGTTATTTGTGGAGGTGTTAGGTGGTGCTCTGGTATAGGTTGAAATTAGCCACCAGGTGCGTTGGTCCTAGAGCTCTTGAAATGGACTTTGGAGCCTCTTGAGAGGGACTGTTTTGGAAGCCACTTCTTGTGCTCTGCCCGGAATGAGCAACAAATTGATCTGCAAATGGTTGCCACTTTTGCTGGATTTGGAGGTGCCTGGGAGAGGCTAAGCCTCACACTGAGGATGGCTACCTCTAGTTCTGGGCTTGGAGCTGCTCAGTAACAGGTACGGGGCACACTGAAGCCTGATCCTGCTTGTTTGGGGGTGTGAACCTTTGAGAAATTTCAAGAACGTCCATAGCATGAGTTAAGGCAGGCCATTGATATGGAAAGGCCACTGGAAGCAGCTTGAGTGGGCCCACAAGTTGGAAGGGGCAGGGTCTCAGGGAATCACTAAAGTGGAATGAACAGCGTAGTCGGGTTGATGGAAACTCAGATATGAAGTCTACCTATGTCTGAATGCTAGGTAAATGCAGGGCGCATTAAAGAAACAATGACCTCTTCCAGAACTTCTGTCTGAGAGAAAGCTGCTCCTCCAGCCCTTGCCCTGGAGCCAGACAATTCAGTTCCTCCCTATATGTCCCTGGCACTTTTTAAGCTGCTTCCCAAGCACTGGAGCTCAGAGCGAGTGAGTTTGTCCGTGAGTAAGTTTTTACATGGGCCCTTTAAGAGAGATGCCTGAGACTCTAGCTGTTCTCTGTCTTACTCATCCACAATCTCTGATGGTTTTCTCAGAAGTTATGGGGACTTCTCTTCCTGGCACTGAAACCCTGAGCTGGGCAGCCTGGTGTAAGGCTGGAACCCTCTATCCTCAGTGGGGACCTCCACAGCCTAAATATCCTTCTGGATTCTTAAGCGCCACACACGGGTGTGGGTCCAGCCCATTCTGCATCTCTGCCTCTCTTACCAGTCTCAAAGTGACTTCAGTTTGTTCTTAGTTATAGGACTTCTGTTTAGCCAGACTTCAGGTGATTCTCATTAAAGGTTGTTCTGTAATTTAGTTGTAATTTTGATATGGTCATGAGAGGAAGCAAACGCGGTTTTTATCTACTCTGCTATCTTGACTAGAACTTTCATATAAGTTTTTAAATCATCTTCTTAATTGTTACAAAACCTATTATGATCATAACTTAGTTTATTTTGAATCCATAAGTTGATTAGGGGAGATTTAACTTGACATCTTAACAAGTCGAGTATTCTAATGCAAAAACATGGTATATACATCCATTAATTAATTTCTTCATTTTATTTTTATAATTATTTATATTTATGGTATAGTGATATAGTGCTAATTTTATATTATGTTTGTAAAGCTATTATACCTGAAACTTCTAATTTTATTCTTTAATTAGAAATATAATTGACTTTTCCCTTGTGATATGCTAAATTCATTGATTCAAGCACTTGTTTTATATATCTCAATATTTATTACATAATCAATTGTGTCATTTGTTAATAGTGAAAATTTTCTTTTTACTATGTAGATTTATGCTTTTAATTTTTTTCTATAATTTACACTAGATAGAACTTTTACTACATCGTCGAATAGAATCGGTGGGTACTAACTTCCTTACCTTACTTAATGTTCCTGACATTAGTGGGGCACATTCAATATTTCACCAATTATTTCTATTAGCTATAATTTTTTCTCTAATTCCCTTCATTGGACTTCCCTTTTCCTAGTTTTCTAAGGTGTTTTCCTACCTTCATCTTTTTTTAAAATCCTGATAGGTACTGCATTTTGTCAAATGTTTTATCCTGTGTCTATTTAGATAATTTGAGATTTTTTTTCACATTTATTCTGTTCTGTTAATGAGGCAATTAATCTTGAAAGGTTTTTTATTTTTTAAAAAAATCTTGCATTTTTTTTGCATTCTCGGAAACTACATTTCATATTAATGAATTAGTCTTTTATACACTATTGTATGTTAGTTGCTAATATTTTCTTAAGAACGTTTAAATCTGTATTTTTAGAGATTTTAGTCCAAGTTCCTAATTTCTTCTAATGTCCAGTTTTTATATGCCAGCCACAGAAGACTAACTGGGAAGTATTCCTTATCCTATATAGTCTGAAAGTTTATGGGCAACTAATAATATTTTTTCCTTAAATGTTAGAATTCACCAGTGAAACCATCTCAGCTTGGTGTTTTCTTTATGGAAAGGTTTTCAATAATTCAGTCTTTTAAAACAAACAAACAACAAATAAACAAACTGTTTTTTATTTTATCTTTTCATTATTTTTTAAAGGGATTGAATTTGTCCACTTCATCTTAGTGGCCAAGTTCATTAATATAGATTGTTCATTATATTTCTTGTTCCAAGACCACTGGAGTTTCAGTCATATCTCCTTCTGTTAAACTTATATTATTTTTTAATTTACATATTTCATAATTTGTCTTTAATATTTTGTTTATCCATCACTGGTAATGCAGAAGTGAATTATATAATTTTCAAATACTGGGGTGAGGGTTCTAGATATTTTGTTTTGTGACTTTGTAATTCTACTATAGTCAGAGAATATACATTGGTGGACATTCCATATATCCTTGAAGAGAATGTATATTCTATAATTGTTGGATATAGTATTTTATAAATGTCAGTTAAGTCAAGACATGTATTTGGCAGGATTGTTTAAATCTTCTGTGCATGTATTTGTATTATCAGTTTCTAAAAGAGGAATATTAAATTCTCCAACTGTAATTTTGGGTTTGTTTCTCCTGTTCCTTCTTGCTTTCGTTCTGTCAGTTTGACTTCATATATTTCAAAACTACTTTTCAGTGCATACACTTGGGGTTTTTCTCTTCACCTTGGATTGATTTTAATTTTATGAAATGTCCCTCTCTATCTCTAGTTATATTTCTTGTATTAAAATTTATCTTGTCTAATGTTTACATAGGCATGCCAGCTTTCTTATGCTTAATACTTGCATAGTATATGTATTTCCAACTTTTGCTTTCACCTGAAGTTGTATTTACATTTAAAGTTCACCTCATATAGAAAAAATGTTCAATCTTGGCCGTTAAACCATTTAGAGGAGAAAAAAAAAAATGGCATGGATGATAGAGGCTCTGTTCATCTCTCTGGCATCCAAATCAAAATTGTGACGGAAACAAGGAGCAACAGCAAGGAAAAATTGTCTGGGATCTAGATAAACAAGCCACAAAACTACGGAGAAATCCAAGAAAGCACCCTACAATAGCAGAAGGTAGGACGGAGCGAGGAGACGGAGCGAGGAGACAGAGCTGCCTAGTCCTGAGCAGCTGAGTGAGACAGAGGCTGCAGCAGTGGCAGCGGCAGATGCTTCTTAAAGGGGCTGCATCCCCGAGCAGATTTTCACGGTGAGAGACCTGCTTGCTCTGAGCACCAGTGCCCATTCGGCTGCACGCAGGGGGCACCAGGGACTTACAGGAAGACATTGTCAAAGTGAGGGCCGGGGTGAGACGCGCTCGGTACAGGAGTGCCAGTGGTATCCATTGTTCCCTGTTGAGCCCTCCCCTATACCAGTGTGCTGGACACAGCGCCGCCATAGCTGTGATGTCATCAAACTGGATAACAAAGGTTGCTCTGCCCAGAGGATTCCCTGAAACCCCGCCTACCACAACTCAGGGCTCACCCAAGCCACATCCAGGAGTATCCTCAGCGAGTCAGGTGCTTCTTGCTGAGACTCACACTAGTGGAGGCAGCTGGCCTCAGTTTCTGGTGTGGCATTTTGAGGCAACTATAAGCACAGCATCTGTGGATTGCTTGCTAAATCTTAACAGGTGGCCCCAGAGGGGGAGAGACTTAGGAGCTTTGCTTAGTACAAAGAAACAGACATGGAAAGGCAGCCAAAACGGGAAGACAAAGAAGCAGAAACCATATGAGAGAACAGAACAGAGATCCAGATATAATGGAGTCAAGTAATCTAACGGATGCAGAGTTCAAAACACTAGTTATAAAGATGCTCAATGAACTTTTGGGAAATGTAGAAAACTCCAACAAATAAAGAAAATTGGAAACAGAAATTATAAAAGGTAACCAGTCTGAAGTGGAGAACACACTATCTGAGATGAGAAGTATATTAAATGGAATAAACAAAGGAATAAACAAAGTGAATAAAGAAGAGGATCACATGCCCTATCTGGAGGACAGGAAAGCCAGTCAGGACACTCAAACAGAATGGCAGGAAAAAAGATGCCAAAACTATAAAAATAATTTAAGGAGGATATGGGACACTATTAAGGCCCCAAATATTCTTCTGATCGTCATAAGTGAAGAAAATCAATGTTGAACAGCTATTTGAAGAAATAATTATGGAAAACTTCCCTAACCTGGTGAAAGAAATGGACATAAAATCCCAGGAAGCTTAGAGAATCCCCAAAATCAGGGATCCAAAGAAGCCTACACCAAGACACATCATAATTAAAATGCCGAAGCTTAAATACGAAGAAAAATATTAAAAGCAGTAAGAGAAAAACAAATAATTACATATAAAGGAACACCCATATGACTGGCAGCTGATTTCTCAAAAGAAACTATGCAGGACAGAAGGGCTTGGCAAAAAATATTCTACCAAATAAAGACCCACCAGGATATACAACCAAGAATAATTTATCCAGCAAAGCTAACATTTAGAGTTGAAGGATACATAAAGAGCTTCCCAGACAAAAATAAACTAAAGGAATTTATCGCCACCAAGCCAGAATTACAGGAAATGTTGGAAGGACTTCTTTAAGAAGAAAAAACATGTATCAAAAAGAGGAATAAAGAATGGTAACCACTACATTCCTATCAATAAGTACCTTAAATGGAAAAGAATTAAGTACTCCAACCAAAAGATAGAATGGCTGAAAGGATAAAAAACAAGACCCCTACATATGAAAAGAAAAGGAATGGGAAAAGATATTGCTTTGATGAACCTAAAAGGTATTTAAGTCAGACAGAGAAAGATAAACACTATATGATTTCACTTATATATGGAATTTAAGGGATAAAAAGAACAAACAGGCTCACAAATATATTGGACAATTTGGTGATGGACAGAGGGGAGCGGGGTTGAGGGCCTGGGAGAATGGGGAGAAGGGTTAAAGAAGTACGAATTAGTAGCTGTTGGATGGCCACGGGGATGGGAAGCACAGCATAAGGAATGCAGTTAGCATTAATACATTGGCTAGGTGGAGGGTCAGGGGAGGTAGGGAGCAATTGGGGGGATCAGTTTATGAACTATATGGATATCTAACTAATGTACTGTATACATGAAACTAATTAAATTTTAAAAATAAAAAATAGTTGTTTCAGTTTAATAAAATGTAATTGTTTCTTACTAAAAAAACAGTTGGAGAATGTCTCCTTTTTAATTTGTGTGTTTAATATATTCACAATTAATATAATGTAAATAATAATAATTTGATGCATTCATCATAGTGATTATTTTTATTTGTATCATGATCTTTTTTCTACTCTTCTTTTTTGTCTTTTGCAATAACTGATTATTTTTGTATTATTTTACTTTTATTCCTTTATTGGCTTTTCAAATATATGTCTTTGAATTATGTTTTGAAATAGTTATTCTAAAGATTAAAATGTGCTTTTTTAACTTATATTCTTCATAGATTTAATACTATATTACTTCATGTAAATATAAGAATCTTGCAACAGAATAAACCCAGTTAACCACTATCCTTTGTGTTAGTTCTGTTATTTATATTATTATTTTCTTCAGTAATTTTTTTCTCCTGTTTCCACCCTATATTTTGGATTTGAATATGGCCACAAAATATAGGAATAAACACATATGGCTGCAGGATGATCTTAACGTTCATTCTCTGTCCTCAGGATTCTGTCTGATACCTAGAAGAGGCAGGGGGAGGGGATCTCCCTCTAAGCACATGAGAAGGATGAAGATTGATAGGGCTTTAAAATAAGCAGAAACAATATCAAAGAATATGAATGTGTTAGAATGGAAGAACAGGAATTTAGGAAGACTATTGCTTAATTCTGAGTCTTGGAACTTTAAATTTTAGTGCTATTATTAAAATCAACAAACCTCACTTATTTCTTCTCGCCTTCCACTCTCTTTTCATTCCTCCCTTCCTTCTTTTTTTAATCCAACCTCCTCCTCTTTCTCCTCCTCCTCCTCCTTTCTCTTCTTTTTCTTCTTCTTTCTTCTCCTTTTCTTTCATCTTTTTCTTCTCTTCCTTTCTTCCTTTTTTCTTTCCCTCCTTACTTTCACAAATACTCATTGAACTCCTACTATATCTTAGGCATTGGGTTCATAACAAGTCTTGATCCTTGGTTTACTTATCTATAAAATTGCATTGAATAACTATCTCATCATATTCTTATGGAGATTAAATCGAAAGGGAAAAATTTTGTATGTTTTGCCAGTTATAGACCCTGAATTTAGGGATGTACCAGTCAATGATATTGGCAATAATTATTCAACAAATATTAATTCCCTCCCTAGCTCCCTAATGTGGTAAAAGATGTGATGTTTACTTTGCTAAGCAAAATCCTCTGGGCAGTTGTCCTTTGCACTGTGGCACTCAGAGGTCAAGGAGTTTCCACAAAAGCTGGAAAGATCAAAGTTCTGAAACAAGTGAGCTCATTCCAGTTTAACCTTAAAATCCAAGTAGCTTAGAAGCCCACAAATATCATCTTCCACAAATAACAAAGCTCCAGATGCTTGGTCAACAAACAACTCTATTGTTTTATTATTTGTTCTGGTCCCTTCAATATATAGTGCTAGTATTACTCATGTTAGGTTTGGCAATGATTCTTAAAAGGATTCCATTATCTTAAATTTTCAGAATATCAATATTTAGAGGCATTTAGCTTTGCACACTAAAACATAGGCAACCAAGCATGACTAACATAGCACATTCATTAAACCTGCTGCCAGCAATTCTTTCCCCAAGCAATAGTGTTCTTACTTTCTCTATATAATGGATTTTTAGTTCACACATGATCAAAAATATTTTATACTAATGTTTTCCATAATGCAGACAAAACCAATCTGAAAGAAATGCCTAAATATATTCACCTGTGAAACCCTTCTTATTTCAGGTTTTTGAGAGACAATACATGAGAGCCCGGACTTAACGTGAGACTTATCAATACACATATTAGAGAGAAAAAAATCAGGCTGATTATTTGCATTGTAGATTGCTATATAGTCTCATTCATGGAAACCGACTCTTTATCTTGTGTGGGGGAAAAAAAAATAAGATTGAAGAAATCACTCTCAAGGGTTATTTAATGAAAATATTATTTACTTCAAATATGTCACCTTAGTTCTCTGTACTCAAGGTAGTCATTGTTGAAAAAATTCCTATATAAAAGATAGGTCTGATAATTTGAATTTATTTAACTTAATTTTTATATTTTTGTTAGCTTCCTATGTCTGTCATAACAAAATAGTAAAAACTGGGTGACTTAAAACAATATAAATCTATTCTCTCACAGTTTAGAACTTGTAAGTCTGAAGTGTGTAAGCTCAGCAAAGCCATGATTCATCTGAAACTCTGCATAGAATCTTTCCTTGCCTTTTTCTAGCTTTTAGCCTATAATCCTTGTTATTTTTTAGTTTGCAACTGCATAACTCTACTCTTTTTCCATCTTCACATGGTATTCTACCTAATGTGTACAGGACTGTGTGTCTGTTTTCTCTTCTTGTAAAGATACTAGTGATATTAGATTAATTTCTACCCTAATAGAGTATGACCCCATTGCAATAAGATTAGACTTCCAAATACTCCATTTCTAAATAAGTTCATATTCACAGGTACCAGAAGTTAGGACTTCAACATTTTGGTGGACACATTCAACCCACAACAATATTGTCAACTCAATTTTATTTGAAATGAATGCCTTATGCTGAGAATCAGATAATCCAGATGAATTAAGCATCTGGGAAGGACAGGTTGTAACTTCAACATTTGGTCAAAATATTGTTTCAGTCCATAGAAATGCTTGCCCAAGGATGCTTATAGCAGCTTTATTCATCATTGAAAAACTTGGAAGCAACCAAAATGTCCTTCGGTAGGTGAATAGATAAATAAACTGGTACATCCAGACAATGGAATATTATTCAGTGCTAAAATAGAAATGAGCTATCAAGCCATGAAAAGACACAAAAGAAACTTAAATACATATTACTCACTGAAAGAAGCAAGTCTGAGAAGATTACCTACAATATGATTCCAATTATATGACATTCCGGAAAAGACAAATCTCTGGAGACAGTAAAAAGAGAGGAAGTACCCAGGTAGGGAAGCAGGGGAAAGATGAATAGGTGGAACACAGAGGATTTTTAGGGCAGTTAAATACTTTGTATGATACTGTAACGATGGATACATGTCATTATGCATTTGTCCAAATTGATAGAAAGTACAACACCAAAAGTGAATCCTAAGGTAAACTGCTGAATTTGGGTAATTATGACAGTGTCAATGTAGGCTCATCAACTGTAACTAATATATTACTCTGGCAGGGGGATGTTGATATTGGAGGAGGTTATGCATGTATGGTGGCAGTGGGTAAATGGGAAAACCCTGTGCCCCACTCTCAATTTTGCTATGAATCTAAAACTGCTCTAAAAAATAGTTTTAAAAATATCGTTTCGTAATACAACTCAAACTGCTTTTCAGTGTATTTTAATATAGACATGATTAATCATATACCATCCAACAAAACACTCTTGCCTCAGACAAAGATGTTTAGTTTCTCTTTTTCCTCTTGAGATATTATAACCAGAGATCCATTGCCTTGAGTCTTTGTTAAAAGGGGCACTTACGCAAGCTGCTTTCCGAGTTGGTGGACTCACTAGTTTCTCTTAAGAAGTATTTCTCTTTCTCCTTTTCAGAATTTTGAATGTAAGTTTTGCTCTGTGAAAAATTCCCTTTGAGATGTGATGAAACTTGAAATATATCTAGGGTTATGTGCATGCAACATAGCCTGCTATCTGTTATTTTTCTCTAGTTCCCAATAACCAGTTTAATTATCAGAGAAGATAGTATTCTCCTCAAGAAATAGTGAATATCTTATTTCCTTTCTGAGAGATGGTAATCAATTGTCTTTTAATGTTTCATCCCCTTTGCAAGTATTGCCTTTGCCTATTTTCCAAACTTAATTTTCTTGACAATAGTTATGGGAAACCCCTGTACAAGTATTGCATCAAAGTACTGACAATTAGCAATGGTTCTGGGAATTTATGGAGAGCTTCATTTTTTAATGTTGCAGTTTCTTCTACTTAGAGTAGACACGTAAATATTTAAATTCTACTTAAGTTTGGTACTCTATGGAGTGCAGGTATGCAAAGATCATCAATAAGTGCATTATGTTCGGCATACCTGAATTATCAGGAGAGTCACTGGAAGATATAGTTTTATTTTACTGGAGCACAAACAGAAACAAAACATCAAGATAAATTTATTAATGTCTCAGAGTGCTCAGTACTAGGCAGAATTCAATCAGAAATCTTCAGACAGGGCAAAATATTCTCACTTACTATTAGACCAAACTATGTAGTGAGAATTTTCGTTGCAGACTAAGCTTACATGATTATTCCCATATTGATTGTAACAGAATTATCAGTAAATTGTATAACTAGGATTTTAAATTTGAGAGAGCTGGACAAACTCCATAAAATCACCTAGTTCAACCCACAAGTTTATGTTCGTTTGTATTTTAGCTTTTTTATAACGAAGCAGATACCTACAATGAATAAATGTTGAAGAACAAGTTAGTGCACAGATGAAAAGGGAAATCAGGTACTTTGTTGCCCAGTTCAGGGGCTTTTGGACTGTCCCACTCTATCTTTGTTTTATATAATGCTACATATAATACTGCTTGCCTGTACTTTCTGAATCTGCTTAAATGTTTTTTCTGGTAACATTTTGTCAAACAGAATTATTTCAATACATTTTAATTGTTCTTTTCACTTTGAAGTGTACTCCTACATTTCTGGCTAATTATTTTTGGAATGTGAGATTTTATTATATGAGAGTTAATCTCCAAAGAATGTGCCTTTGATGGCAGAACAGTAAATTATATCGTGCTGGAAATTATGTTTTTATTTTGGTGCAGTTTGAATTATACACATGAAAACTCTTCATTACAGCTATGTCCTGAGTTAAAAACAATGCTCCTAATAACACACAATTAAAAACATAACAAGAATATTAAAGTTGCTAAATTCATATTGTAGAGTAGCCTATTTGTGCCAGTAGATTTCCTTTTTGTATTTACTCTGTTTTGTGGGTTCATAGATAGGAAAAAAATCCATATAAATTAATTATCAGATAAATGAGATAGAGCCTAATAATTTATTTACATGTACATCCATTTAACAAGACCAGTATTACTTAGAATTTAATAAGATACACAGTCATGACAGATGCTTGTATGTGTTTAGCAAGGACAAAATTATGCCGTTTGACCAAATCCAGATGTGTTCACATAGCTTGTGGTGACATTCTAAAGTCATTAACTGTATAAAAAAATCATTGACCAAAGGGCTGAAGGGAATGTCCAAGTGTCATTTTCCAAAAATCCACCAGGTGCCTACACAGTTATATTTCTATGAGCCAAAATAAATTAAAAAGTACAAAAAAAAATGCTTTTGGATAGCTTGGGGAATAAATAAAACCAGGGCTTATGTATCTTATGCAATTATTTAAGGAGCTGGATGACAACACACACACACACACACACACACACACACACACACGATTCTTTAAAAGGTCACAGTACAGTAAGATAGAGATGTACATTTTCCAGAGATGAGACTGTGTACAAAGGTTCAGATAGGGCCAGTAGAGCAGGATGATTAGGATAGCACCCGTATAAGGATTTAGAGCAGGGATTGGCAAACTTTTCTTGCAAAGGTGTAGATAGTAAACATTTTAGGCTTTTTTGGTCTTTTGGGGAAATATGCAACTCTACCATTGCAATGTGGAGCTGCCACAGATAATACATAAACAAATTTATTGACTATGTTTCAATAAAACATTATTTACAAAACATACAGTGGGCCAGATTTGGCTTGTGGACTCTAGTTTGCTGACCCACCCCTGACATAAAAAGACCAGAGTACTTGAAGTCAGAAAATGTGGTTTCAAGTTGAATATCTTTAGCAGTTTTTTGACCTAGGCCAAGCATGTTATCTTTTTGAAGCTCCCTTTTTAGTTCATCAAAATATAATCACTAGGGGACAGAATTGCTATAAAGATAAAAAGTAAGGACAAAGATATCCTAGTAAGCAGGGACCATAGGACACATAATTTTTAAAATCTGTCCTATGTTTCCCCCCTCCACTGAAATGACAGCAAATGGAGGATATAAATATTCACAAAGACAAAAATGGTAAGCGAGAAGGTGCCAGAGACAAGACGCATCAGCAAAATTTTTTAATTGGTAAAGCTGAGATATGAATAGCAACTGCTTTATTAGAGTTAAGAAAGCTGAAAATTAAGCATCTGCAGGAGGAAAACTAAGAAGGGACCTGACTTGTGGTCCCAAACTTCAGAAAGCTTTGGAAATTAACAGGTAGTATATCCAAAGTCGAGGATGAGCTGTTGTGTGATGCTCAAAACAGGAAAATTGGTACAAGGGATATTTAATCTGCCAGATCCCACACACCAACCAGTAGCATTTCTTTCTCTACCCTTCCTCTGTGACAACAGATGGGAGATTTACTCTCTATATATGCTGATGCAATAGGCTTTGAGTTCAGGAACTCTAGGCAGATTAAATAAAGATGGGCATTTGGTCTTACTGAATACAAAAGGCTTAAGTAAAATTTGTATTCTGAATGGTGATTTCCCCTTCAGTTCTCTTCCCAAAATTCACCAGAATGTTTATGACATTCAGGCTTATAAGCATGGTAGCAATGGACCAATCTAAGAGGAAAAAAAACAAAACAAAGAAACAATCAAACAAACAAAAATCCCTTTACATATTGATATGATAAAGCCAGTTACTCACCTCATCTCCAACTCAACAAACCCAAAGCACATACCAAGCTGCTACACAACTTGTACTATCTCGCTTTAAAAATGAACTGTCAAAATTACTAGATATTTGAAAAACAACTCTAACATGAATGACGGAGACCAAAAATAAATGAACTGGATTAAGAAATTTAGAGAAATAGAGACCATGCAAGAGTAGGAGGAAAAGCTTCAAAATATATAATTATATCGTGAGAGATAAAATATTACATTCATAAAACAAGGAAATAATACTGTTATGAAAAGGAATATTCAGAGAATGAAAGGAACAGAAATAAAACATATGGCAGCAGAAATTTAAAAATTTCACATAATGGTTGAAACAAATTTACAGTGATCTATAGCAGTACTTTTCAAATTTTAGTGTGCATACAAATCATATGGGGAATTTGACAGAATACAAATTCTGATTCAATCTATCTGAAGTGGGGCCTGAGATTGTGCATTTCTAACAAGCTTGTATATGACACAGATATTGTCAGTCTCAGACATGCTTAGGCTATGAAATAAACTCAGAAATAGGAAATTGGAGAGAAAATTAGAAATTAGAATACCAATCTAAAGGATTTCATAACTGTTCAAGAATAGAACCAAAAAAAGTAAAAGAGAAATTGGTGGGGGGAAATTTTTAAAAGATGAAATAAAAGAAAATTTTCCAAAATATGAGTTTCTAAATTGAGGTGACCCCTCTAAGTGTCTAGTACAGTAAGTGAAAAATTATCTACATTAAGGCATATAATAGGAAATATTCAGAATATCAAATAGAAACAAAAAAAATCATAAAAAGCTTCCAAACAATTACTTATATATGTGCTCATGCACAGATACACATACACTCATGGACATACACACAGCCCTCATAGCACACCTTTAAAAATCAAATAGATAGCTAGCAGATATTGTAGCCAGGTTTCCAAATCTAGAACTCTATACCCAGCCTGATTCACAATTGTGAAGGAGAGAATATTTCCTGTCATGACTGCAGCCTGACCACTGCCAGATCCTCCAGCTAGATCCTAGCCAGAACAGGGATTGCTTCCCCAAAATCCCCCCAGAGATGGATTGATCCTCCCCTATGCCCCCAAACACTCTGCTGGTTAGTGCTGGTTCCTGGAACAGACCATTGCCCTACTTGGCAAACATGTAAGGTGTTTTACCCTTACCTGGAGCAGCTCCCACCCCAGTATCTCTATTCATCCTGCCCTGTCCTGTACAACACCTTAGCGCCTACCACATAGCGTGGAGCATATCCATGTCATCTTGCTGCCACCCGAAGAGAGTCTGGTATATAAGGTCCCTTAATAAAATCTTGATATAATGATAAGAGTTGTCAGCCCCTTCCTATAGTCTCTCAGCGCTGAAAATGTTACATAATAATCTTAAATGAGTGAAAATGAATGTTTTCATATATGGAGTAAAGAATTTAAAGAAAATCGATGCATTCTTTCTCAGATGGATATGTGCCACTCAAAATAAGACATAAACTTCTTGGGATCCAAGAAACAGGAGACCCAACAAAAGAGAGAGGAAAATGGATTTTCTATACAGTAATCAAATAAAGGTAAAATTGACATCTGTTTAACAGGTATTGATAAGATAGTAACCAATTCTAGTCAAAAGAGAGAACACATGGTTCCGGTAAAGAAGTTTCCAAGAATGGAGAGTGCCACTGAGTTAAACAGAAAGGGTCTTAGGCTAGGCCACCATTGATGAAAAATGAAGAAGAAACCCTAACCAACTCAGGAGGGGAGAAGCGCTGACTATTTTTACCAATCTCTTGTTTGCCCCGAGAATACTTGCCAGTGGTACTTGCAGATGCAGCATTTTCCCTGAGGTAACTGGCAGATTACAGTCCTAACCTTACTCCCAAAGTTTGCCAAGAAATATCTCGCTTTCATTATTATTATTATTGCATTGCTCTAGTATGTCAATAGCCTTTGGAAATAATGACATCATTCTATTTATAGCATTCTGTTTTTAGTAGTGATATTTCCATGTACAAGATTTAGCAATTCTCAATTCCTGAAAATGTCAAATCCTAGAAAACGTAACATTCTTACGCATGATGTTAACACCGTTCTCAAACAGTTGTTAGCCTAAGATCCATTTGATGAATCCGATTTATGTATACATTTCTGTTACATTAGGATTAAAGACAAGTTCTGTTTAGAAATAATTCCAAGAACAGTTTTTATATTTTATTTTCACATTGAAAATCAATCAGATTTGCTTCAGCCTCAAAGGCCATATTTTTATAACATTAAGTTAATGCTGTCAGTGAGCTGCACTTTTTTTTTTTTTTTTCCTTTCTAAACGGAAAATGGGTTAAGGAAAATATGAGATCCCTAGTGATAAAGAACTCATGGGTAACTACAAAAGATTGGATATTTTAATATCTGAAATGAGATTGTTAGAATAAAACATAACTGAAGGACTTTTTGATGTCTAAAAGATCCCAGAGAAACCAGGAGACCTGCCTTAACTTTAAGTGTGAGATTTGAAAGATATGTGTGAGAAAAATCAAGGTACTTTCTGACTGCATCCTACAACTTGCACTCGTTTGATATAAAGGCTACGGTAGAATTCCATGGGCGAAGGAGTGTTGCAAAGACATGCATGGCATTTTAGGGTCACTAAATGCCATGGGAGCAGAAGCTAGAAGCATAGCCGAGTTAGTGGAAGGGAATGAGGTGCCATCCATTTGATGCCAAATTTGAAGGAAATGCTGCCCCACTTTTTAAAGGGGTTAGATTCCTTTTATTTTCTATACTTTTGAAAAGCAATGAAGTCAAGGATACAGAATTGAAATAACATCGTATCATAAAAATCTCAAAAGGAGCCTTCATTATCAGTCCTTGCCCCAGAAACAACTAAGGTAGGTTTAAAGCAAATTTAAAAACTCAACAATATATTTTTTACATATTAGGTAGCCAACTTGAAGATTATTACCCCAAAAGAAGTTCCAGTTTTAAGTAGAAGCTGGGTTTTTTTTTGGTTCTCTAGCCATAGGAGGTAATAAAGGTAAATAGAATGTTCTGGGAAACTTGCTAACCTTGAAAGTTGACATCAGGAAGATAATTACTCTTTCTTACACACCTCTTAATGTAATTTTCTGTATTAATAGATGAGAGCTACAAATAGGATTATTTGATTAATGTTTATATTAAGTATGGAATGAATTTTCTTTCTCAAGCTACAAAGGAATTAAGGTTATTTGAACAATCATTAATTCTCTTACTCACGCAACAAAAGTGTATTGAGTATCCACTATATGCCAAGCACCTGGCAGCCACTGGCAGAAAAAAAATTATCTATCTGTTTATCTAATACATAGATACACATATATATTATATCTTATATTAATGTTAACATAAAATGTAATATATTATCATATATATTATGTTTATTTATATGTTAATGTGAAAAATATGTATTATAGTAATATGCTATATTTGTATTATATATGCACATACATACAACTTTTATAAATTCTATAGAAGACTGCTATTTTGTTGTTTCATATTAAGATCAGTAATGTTGACTTCAGTTGAAACAGAGATGAATCTAAGGGACCTGTAAATCAACTAATGGATGAAATAAAAACTGACATAATTGCAAAAAAAACTATAATTAAATATATTTGTTATCTTTTAAGAAAAAATAATGTAACAGCAGGTGTCAAGAAGAAACTACATGATAAAAATAAATAATGGCTGTAAAGGACTTTATGAAGTCTTATTCTGTGCCCCTACTTCCATAGAGGCCTCTTCTTCTCTTACCCAGCTTCCCTTCTGTCCTCAGCAGAGTCAGTCAGTGGAGCTGAAGAAACTCCTAAAGGGAGACCTTGCCTTCTCTGCCTTGGGATACATAGGTCCCTCTGAGATAATCTCACCATCTCGCAACTGTGACCCTCTTCTGGCACTCAGTACTATAGAAAAGTTTTGCCTTGGGGGATGTGTACATTCAACAATTACTATGGAGATGATGTAAATCTAAATGAAGTCTTTTGAGAAACTTCTAAAATGTCTTTCCTGTAGTTTACTGAAGAAAAGATATTATAACCTCTTTAGTCTTGCCTAGAGCCAGAAAGATTTCACTAATAGCTTTGGTTGACTCTACTATTCTCTACATCTGAATTATCCTTTGAGTCTGTTCCCTCTTCCCTATTTCTTTTGCTTAAATCTTATGTCAAACTACCCCCTTGTGTGGATGACCACAATAGCATCTTAACTGGTCTTCCACTTCCAGTCTTTTCATGCTGCTTTTACTGACTCAGGTGAATAGCCTGTCAACTGGAAAAAAAATATCAGGAAAGATAAGACAGAAGTCTGATCATGTTACTCCACTACTAAAACATAAACATGGCTTATTGAATTAAACATCTTTTAAAGCTCAAGTCTCAAGATATGAGCTCTCTCTAATCCCCCACCAGTCCCTTAACCATATCCTCTGTTGCAATTGCCATAAGTAACTCAGTGTTTATCAAACATACTGAACACTCATCATTCCTAACAGTCTTCCCTCTGCTTAGAATTTTCTTAACTCTACTGTGGCCAACTGTATGTTTAAAGATGGCCTCGACATAGTATATGCAGTTCTGCAATATGACCTTACAACTCCCCAATCGAGCAGTGCAGTCTATGTCACCACCCAGTCTATTTGTCTATGTGGACATGGCCAAATTTTGACAAATAGAATATGGTAGAAATGACTCTGTGCCAATTCTCAGCATAGCCTTTTATTGGCCTGTCAGCTTCTGCTTTCTGCCTTTTGGTAGCAGTCCTCTATGTAAAAAGAGTAGTCGCCCAGGGATCTCTATGCCATGAGAAGATGCTGGAAGATGTAGAGCTATGAAGAGGGGAGAAGAAGTGGAGGAGAGAGACAGAGAGACAGAGAGATAGAGACACAGAGAGAGGGAGAGGGAGAGAGACTGAAGAACACTGAGGCACCAGACATCATGTGAATGAAGAAGCTATCTTGGAAGTGGACCTTCTTCACCCAGGCACCCCAGCTGATGCCCTTTTGGTATATCAGAGACGATCACTCAGATGAATTCCTGGCCCACAAGATCATGACAAAAATAAAATGGTCGATTTATGCTATTCAGCTATAGTGTATCTTGTTATGTGGTAACAGATAATACAGAATTCTATATAACTTTGCTTTTTACCAAACATGCTTTCACCAAAGACGTTAATAATCACCCAGACTCCAAATCAAATAACTTGTTGTTGCCCACTCACTAAACTTCTGTGCAGCATTTTTCACTGCTCACTACTCTTTTTGTAAATATTATCCTGGGCTAGTTTTTCCTTCTGTCTACTGGTTCTCACTCTCTGTTGTTGGGTCTCTCACTTCTGCTAATTTCCTCAATATTTGTTTTTCCTCAGAATTCTCTCTTGATCGTCCACTGATCTTGTCTCCATATAACCATGTCAGACATCACATGAGATCAACTCATTGAATGATGCAGTCAGAAAATATATTTCCACATTCAAAACTAGAAAGTTGCCTCTCAATATCTATTTAAAAAATATTTCTGAATATTAACATTTGTCTTGTACCAACTTTTTCATTGTTTTTAATAAAATAGGTAATTCAGATAACAAGTATGTATAACCATTTCCTCCAATTCCATTTAACCAAAATATTTACATTTTAAATGGAAAAATCTAATCCATAAATTTTTTTTCCTCATGATTTAGTTCTAATGCCAAAAAAAGAAAAAAAAATTGCATGCTTTCTTCTGTGTTTCCTGATGATGTTCATTTCTAAATTCTAAGGAATTAATTAATACTTTTTTATATTGTCATCAGATTTTTATATCTATAATTTTATATCTGAACTTTTAATTCCAGATTAGATTTAAAATAGCTCTTGGTCATTTTGTTTTTTTGCCTTTTGCAGAAATAATAGATGTTTTCTCTTATGTATCCACATATACTCTTTCTCAACTATTAACATAGCTTTTATCAGGGGCGATTAAAAGTAAAAGCTCTGGAGTAAAGGCTGCCTGCACTCAATTTTCTCTCAGCCCTTTAGCAGCTTGGTGACCTTGGAAAAGTTACTTAATATTTTCCTGATAAATCATGAGCTCAGAGATTACAGGAAATTAGTTTTATTTATCTGATGAAAAATTGGCATCACATAAATATTTGTAAAATGAATGAATGTGTTGGCCCTTTATGACCCTGTTCCAGTGCTACCACCTTCATAAAATATTACCTCATCTCTCTAGGAACTACTCTATTTCTTTTCTAAAACCCAGTGGGATTTGTAAATCTCTTATATTATTATATTGTGGCAGATGCTACAGTTACATATATTTGTCTTATTTACTGAAGA
The DNA here is from genome assembly GCF_000325575.1 of Pteropus alecto. Taxonomy (NCBI): domain Eukaryota; kingdom Metazoa; phylum Chordata; class Mammalia; order Chiroptera; family Pteropodidae; genus Pteropus; species Pteropus alecto. Next base: position 10,811,695 of record NW_006432669.1, read on the forward strand.
TATTGGAAGCTATTTGAGAACAGGGACTATAATATATCCACTTTTGCATTCTACACAGAATCTAACATAATGCCTTGCTAATATTAGGTGCTTAATGAACATTTATACATACATTAATGAATTTTGAACCATGTGATATTGTTATTTATGTTGTATAATTGCTTCCAATTAACATATTCAGAGTTCTTTACATTGTTCTTCTCCTTATATTTATATCCTTCATGAGACACTTTGTAAATGTTACTTTCTTGTTTTTTTATATTTACTCACCAAATATATTAACTATTTGAAATAAGAGCTATTTTTCTTATATATGTGCCTACATTTAATATGAAATAATATCATCTCTCACTAGACCACGACAAATGAATAAAATAAATTTAACTCAAGCAAACAACTTGGATTGATTATACTTCTCTAGTGCTAAATTCATATACACTACTAAGTAAATACCAAGCATAATGATACATGCTTCCTTTAAAATTTTTTTAATTATGTTAAATATAACATTCTGTGTTTTCATTTTAGTTTTATTTTTAGCAGTAAATTTTTCATGTGCTATCAGTCCTACTTCTGCATTTTCATTCTTTGCTTGGATGCGGTTGTACACTCTGTCTCTGCAGCTGTTTCTCATTAAATAAAGTCTGCAGTAGAACTTTCTTTCCTTTTCCCCAAATGGTTGTGTTTTGATTATTGCACTCCTGACAGCATGAACTGAATGCTTATCTATAAACCATATAAATGATGTACTTTTTGATATAATAATAAAGATTTTAAAAGCTATTTACATTTCCGTGTACAAAATCAAAGTTAGTTTTGGAAAAATATATATTTTATGCATATCAGTCAATTAATTTGCTCAGATGCAGCAGATTATTGAATATATGTTAAGTGTGTATTGAGCTAGAGTAGAGTATATAAAGATGAATCAGATATAGGTATAAACTCTTAAAGCTTACAAGACACACATCTATTACACGTTTATTTTTATCAGAAGTTCAGAAGGTAGCCTACATTGTCTGTCTGTCTAATCTATGTTAAGAAACTACCAGGAATGCACAATTAGGAGGAATTCGGACTCCTATGCTGTGCTCTAATCAAGATCCCAGCTCACATCTCTGGATCTTGATCCTTGATAAGGACAGATCTATCATAGACAGTTGTTTAGTTATTGATTGTGACATTGCTGATTTGTTAAAACCATATTAACAGTTATCTCATGACCTTAGAATCTTAGACAGATCTTCTTTTGCTGCCATTTCTTTTCTTTAAAGAATGGCATTTATCAGAATTCCAAGCAGAAGTCCTATAAAATTCTTTCTATAGATGGCCTTATGCAATCTCAGTAGTTATGGGATAATGATGTTATTCTATATACCAGGAAGCAGTGGGGCCAGGTGAAGGAGGTTGTATGTATATTGAACATAAACATTAAATTCATAATATGCACCTGGTGCCTGGATTGGGGTCCACACCATAGCTGCTCATGTGGTAGGTTTGTGACAAACTACCTTTAAGGGCTTTCCTGGGAAAGTATGTCTCTCATGTGTCCCTGACATTCATAGTTGAAGAAAAAACATGTCTTTATGCAATCCGTGCAGAAGGATAAAAAAATTCAATAAGTGACCTTTCTGGACTTCCCTGTGTGTATCTTTTGTCCTGCTGTTTGAGCCCTGTTTTCTTTACTGTAATAAATATTAGCGATGAGTGTAACTTTATGTTGAGCCATGTGAGTCCTTCTGGCAAATTACCGAAGCAGTAAGTGGGACTGCCAAGACAGCAATATAATGTTTGTTTGTTTTTATTCACTTGGTTTTTAATGTTTCATTTTAATTCCATGTTGCTTGACAGCAACACAGTGATTTTTTTCATTCATGTGTTTTTTTAATGTTTTATTTTAATTCCATGTGGCTTGGTACTCTTAGAATGTTGAGATTAAACATCTAAGCATATTTAAGATATATTTATTTTTGCCCCATTATTAGGATGCCAGTTTTATAGTGATTACTATCATTTTCTTCTTTTAAGATTTGTATCACTTTTTCTCTAAGTGAATCAGTCTCTCTTATCCTATATTTGTTTATAATGAATAAAACTACTTTAAAATATACACATTTTACCAAAGCTTCTTTGAGTCTATTGATATCTATGGAAAAAATAATTTATTAGAATGCTAATGAACTAGTATTACGCTTTATATCTTTTCCCAAGGTATATATGATAGAAACAATATGAGCTTAGAGTCCCTCAACCCAGAGTTGAGCTCTCTCTCTGTCTCTTTCTAGTCATTTGGAGAAATAATATAGAAAAAATAATAATTTATCTTAAAAGTTGTTTTGAAAATTAAATTAAACCATGTATAAAATAACTGCCCAAAGCACCACATTCATGTAGATCACCAAGACAGAATGCCCATAAACATCTGTAAATAAAAAAGAGCTAAATAATTTGTCTCATAATGCTATTGTAAATGGATTTTTATATTTTATTGTTATTTTTGAAGTGTTTGCTTCTAGTATATTTTTTCAAAGGTGATTTTTATATATTAACCTTGTATCTTATGACTAAAATCATTGGCATCTAATAGCTATTTTTAGGTTTCTAATAATTTTTACAGGAACGAATTTCTAGTACAATGGTGAATAGAAGTGATGAAAAGGAATTCTTGATTTCTGATCTTATCAGGAAAGAGTTCAATATTACACCACTAAGAATGATGTTAACTGTAGGTTTTTCTTAAGATGATGCTATCAGATTGAAGAAGTTCCATCTATTCACAGTTTGTAAAAAGTTGTTTTCAGGAATAGGTATTGAATTTTGTCAAATGATCATATGGTGTTTCTTCTTTATTCTGTTAATAGAGTAAATTATCTCGATTGATTTTTTAGTGTTAATATTGCTTTTCATTCTTTAGATAAAACTTACTTAGGATTATGTATCTCCATTTTTTTATATTATAGATGCAATTTATATGAAACTGCTCATCTTTAGAAAAGAAGTACTTCACTTTTCTGATCATTATATGTTGAATTCAAAGTTTGAAGCGGTCCCCTTTATTATCTCTTGTGTACTGTTAGTAGTTTGTTCATTCTCTTGTCTTTTCCTACTTTAAGCCCACTGACTGTCTTTTTGGCTAGGACATGAATTGGTATGTCAGATAGCTTAAGAGCTTTCTTATATGTATGTAGAAGACTTCACGTTAAAATTGTTTATGTTGACATTAGAAATCAAATCCATTGCAAGTGCTATCGCAGGCCAAATTATGGACATAAGGTTTACAAAGATAACTATGGCTGAGTAATCACCTGGTAGTGTGGATCTTTAAGTGTGGCATTTGCCATTTTCATTGAGATTATGGCTTATTTGTATACTCCACATTTTTCATTAAAAATGCAAATTATTTCTTGGTGGAATCAGGAAGAAACAGAAAATATGAACAGAATGATAATTTCTAACAACATCAAATCTTTAACCAAAAAACTCCAGCAATCGAAAGTTCAAGATCAGATAGATGGCCTCACAGATGAATTTTACCAAACATTCAAAGAATACCTATCCTTCTCAAATTTTTTTCCAAAATAATTGAAAAGGCTGGAAAGCTTTCAAACTCATTTTATGAGACCAGCATTACTCTGATACCAAAATAAGATAGAGACAGTACAAAAATACATATTTATTTGTATATATACATAAATATCCCTGATGAACATAGATGCAAAATTCCTCAACAAAAAATTAGCAAACCAAAACCAGCAATACATTAAAAAGATTATACAACATGATCAAGTGGGATTTATTTCTGGGATGCAAGGTTGGTTCAATGAAAATCAATTAACATGATATATCACATAAACAAAATGAAGGATAAATATCATATGATAATATCAATAGATGCAGAAAAAGCATTTGACAAAATCCAACATCCATTTATGATGAAATAAAAACACTTAGCCAAATGGGAATAGAGGTAACATACCTCAGTATAATAAAGGCCATATGTAATAAACCCACAGCTAACATCATGCTCAGTGATGAAAAGCTGAAAGCTTTTTCTTTAAGATCAGGAACAAGACAAAAATGTCCACTTTTATCACTTACATTCAATATAGTATTGGAAGTGCTAGCGACAGCATTCAGATAAGAAAAAGAAATAAAAAGACATCTGAATTAGAAAAGAAATAAACTGTCATTATTTGCAGATGACATAATACTACATAGAGAAAATCCTAAAGATTCCACCAAAAAAAAAACACAATTAGAACTGACAAATTCAGTTAAATACAGGATACGAGATTAATATTTAGAAATCAGTTGCATTTTTATACACCAATAACAGACTATCAAAAAGAGAAATTAAAGAAACAGTCCCATTTACAATTGTATCAAAAAGAATAAAACACCTAAGAATAAATTTAACCAAGGAGATAATAGACCTACACTCAGAAAACTATAAGATATTGGAGAAAGAAATTGAAGAAGATACAAATAAATGGAAGCATATACTGTGTTCATGTTTAGGAGGAATTAACATTATTAAAATATCTATACTACCCAAAGCAATCTACAGATTCAGTGTAATTTCTATCAAAATACCAACAGCATTTTTCACAGAAGTATAGCAAGTAATTTTGAAATGTGTATGAAATCTGAAAAGACCCCAAATAGCCAAAGCAATCTTGAGAAAGAAGAACAAAGTTGGAGTTATCTGATATCAAACTATGCTCCAAGGCTATAATAATCAAAACAGCCGGAATTAAAAATAGACACATACATCAATAGAACAGAAGAGAGATCCCAGAAATAAACTCATACCTATATGGTTAACTAACAAAGAATGTAAGTATATACAATGGAGTAAAGACAGTGTGTTCAATAAATGGTGCTGGGAAAACTGGATAGATACATACAAAGAATGAAACTGGATCACTTTTGTATACCATATATAAGAATAAATTCAAAAGAGATTAATGACTTAAATGTTAAGACCCAGGACGAAATAACTCTTAGAAGAAAACATAGGTAGGAACTCTTTGACATCACTCTTAGTAATACTTTTTTGAATATGTCTCTTAGGGAGAGAGAAACAAACAAACAAATAAATAAATGGGATTACATCAAACTAAAAAGATTTTGCACAGTGAGAGAAACCATCAACAAAACAAAAGACAGCTTACTGAATGGAAGAAGACATTTGCCAATAACATATCAAATAAGTGGTTATGTATAAGAAACTCATACAACTTAACACCAAAAACAAAAACAAATGCTCAGTATCACTAATCATCAGAGAAATGCAAATTAAAGCCACAATGAGATATTGCATCACAACTGTCAGAATGTCTATCATCAGTAAATCAACAAATAAGTGTTGGCAAGGATGTGGAGAAAAGAGAACCTCATGCACTGTTGGTGGGACTGCAAATTGGTGCGGCCACTATGAAAGCTGTATGGAGGTTCTTCAAAAATTAAAAATTGAGCTACAATTTGACCTAGAAATTCTACTTCTGGGAATTAATCCAAAGAAATCCAAATCATGAATTCAAAATGAACACCCCTATGTTCATTGGAGCATTATTTACAATGGCCAAGATAGAGAAGCAACCTAAATAAATGCCTATCAATAGACAATTGGGTAAAGAAATGTGTACATATGTACAATGAAATATTAGTCATGAAAAGAATGAAATCTTTCCATTTGTGACAACATGGATGGACCTAGAGGGTATTATGCTAAATGAAATAAGTCAGACAAAGAACGACAAATACCATAGGATTTCACTTATATATGGAATCTGAAAAACAGGAATAAACAAACAAACTCATAGATACAGAGAACAAATTAATGGTTGCCAGACAGGAGTGGGTTGAGGGGGTGCATGGAAAAGGTTAAGGGGATAAGAAGCACTAATGGCCAGTTATAAGAATTGTTATGGGGATGTAAAGTATAAAACAGGGAATATAGTCAAGAATATTGTAATAACTATGTATGTTGTCTGATGTGTACTAGACTTATTGGGGTGATCACTTTATAAGTTATATAGATGTATAAACAGTATTTTGTACACCTGAAATTAATATAATATATTATGTCAACTGTAATCAAAAAACTGAAAAATGAAATTAAATAAAGTTTCCAAGCCCCCACAAATTATTTCTTGTCATCTGATAATATAAATAAATATATACATTTTATTTCCCATTTTAATCAACATATTTGGCAATGAAAGTAACTTTAATTACTTAATGCAAAAAAAAAAAAAAAAAAACCCTCCAAAGTAAGTCTAATTGTTAAGGATATAAGATTATACTCTGGTAATAAAAAAATATATTTATGGGTTTGTTATTAACCAAAATTGGATGGGCTCTTTATCACACTTGTATTGAACATACATTATGTGCAAGACACTTGGCAAATTCCTCTAGGGGAATAAACAATGGAAAAGACTTAAAGCACACCTAAAGGTGTTTATAACACATCTATATTAAAGTATAATTTTCAAAAGATTACAGGTATTTCTCATTAACATAAAATGTAGACATTTGAAAATTTTCATTCTACTCATTAATTAATGGGGGAACCAGTAAAAGGTCTTAATTGGTTCAAAGAACATTTGTGAAGTAATGCTAGATAGATAATATTATGTTGAGATCATTGGATTAGACAAAACCAGTTAATGTTCAAAGAGGAATAAAAGTTGAGGGTATCTGTCCCATCCAGAGAGAAATTATTTTATCTTTCTAAAAATATCTATAAGTTAAAAATCTAACTTTCTTGAGCTTGAGACTTCGGTTAAACAGTGAATTTACCATTTATATTCCTATAGATAATGCATTCCTTTCAGATGACATTGAAAAAAAATGTACTGCCCATTATTTTCCTCATTTTCAAGGTTTAGATAGTTTTTCTGACGTAGGTAAAAGCAATGAATACATATTATATAGTTCTAAGCCATGAGAAAAATTAAAGTGAAGTTTTATGGAATGTTCAGAAGAAAAAAACACATTTAGACTTGGCCTTTAGGAATAGGAAGATACGAAGTACCAGAGATGAAAAATGGATAGAAAAGAGATCAGAAAAAGGGAATGAGCTGAGTTGAAGGCACAAAAGCCAGAGAGCATGAGTATGTTTAACAGTAGCAAGGACTCCGATATGCTTAACAGCCCTGAAAGCATGGAAGAGAAGAGCAGGCTATAGGGGCTGAGAAGACAGCTTGAGATTGAATTTTGTCAAGATAAAGGATTTTGACTTTCTTTGACAGGTTATAAGTATTCCTAAAGGTTTGGGAGCCTGGAAAAGACAGACAAGATCTGCTCTTTAAGAAGGACAAACTAGCAATAGCATGTTTTCTAGGAATTAATAGTCTAACTATACAAATGAGCATTGGCCATATAGGAAAACAGAACTCTAACCCACAATTTGCAGTAACCATTCCACTGAGCCAACAGTTACCTATAGTAACCAGTTCAGAAAGCCAACCTTGTAGGAAATCAGACTATTATCTCTAGTAATCAGTTCAGGAAGCCAAACAATAACCCCTGTAACGATAAGTCCCACATACAAGGGACTTGATTAATAATGACAGCTTCCCTAATCTTTGTCTCTGCTTCCAACTTAGGACCAACCAAAGAAAGCCAAATATATACTCCTAACCAATCAAATAAATCCCTCACTTCTGGTTTTCCCTCCTACAGATTCACATGCTAATAGCCTCCAGTCAGGGCATACCTGAAGCTTTCCCTTTTTTCCATTATAAAGCTTTCCCATTCCTCTGCCTGCCTTTAAGTATCTGCCCAAATGCAAGTGATGGTGGCTGACTCTTTTGCTATTACAGACTCTGAAAAAATAGTCCTTAATTGTTCTCTTTTGAGTAATCTTTGTTTATTTCCATAAAATAAACTACAGTTAAAGACTCTCCTAAAAATGACAGTTTTATTGAAATAGCACACATCTGTCCTAATTTGAATTAGGTCTTTCAATGAGTCAAGTACTGTGTCAGGCCGTGAGGAGATAATGATAAACTACACACTCTTGCCCTCAGAAAGCCTCCATCATGTATGGGAAAGTAGCAGGTAAATATATATATTATATTACTATCAAAGACAAAATTGAGCCTGAGACAAATTTAACACATAATAAAATAACAAAATTATGTTTATTCATAAACTTGCAGCAAGGGAACCTATCTGCAATCACTTTTATTTCGGTAGAGGTTTATGGATGTTAGAAAGGAGAGTAAGTTTTATAGATTAAAAAGAAGAAATATTGAAACAGTCTCTGATTGGCAAGCAATTTATTAAGGTAGGATATGGAAATGAAGGAGACGTATTTATGTATAGTCGATAGTCACTAGTTGTCTGGAAGTGGGCAAGCCAGCAATGTGGGGACATTTCAGAAGAGGAGATATTGTTCAGTAATAGGAACAGAGAGTTTTCTGTGGCTGGCCTATTTCTGGAACAAGCCTAATCAATGGGGTGTTTTTGTGCAGTCTGTCATAATGGGCATTAATGGGTTAGAAGCAGTAGGGGGGCTGCAATGGCAGGTGGTATCTCACCAACCCTAAATGCTAAGTCTCTAGTAGTTTTATAGAAAGAAAGCAGAATTTAAGATAAGATGGCACTGCTGATTGGCATTACAGAATGATGAAGCTCCAAAAGTGTCCATTCCCAAAATGTCTAAAGACCAAAACATTTACTTTAATTGAAAATAGTTTGTGTGCGTATTTATCTATGTGGATTGTTAAAAGATAACTGTGGTATATAAAAAAATGTTGAGTTTATTTGAGTAAAAGTTAATTTTAATAGGGCAGCATCTAATCGAGCAGGCAGAAAGGAGCTCAAGGGAGTCTTAAAAAATGGAAGACTTTTATAGGCAGAAAGAAATAAGAAGAAGGAAGATCAAAAAGTAGATGGGTTATTGCAAAGTCCCTTCCCTTTAAGGGATGGTAGGAGTCTATCACCTAACTAGTACTGATTAGGTAATTCCTAATTGATTGGTTTAAGATTCCACTTCTGGTTGAACTAAAACTATAATTAAGTTATGTTAGAGTTTGGTGATGTGAGGTTTATCATAAGCGACTCCATTTTTGGCCTATCGTCTTGTTTTTAACTATTTCTCCCTTTGATTGCAACTCTTAGCCTGAGAGATATGGTCAAAAGTTAAGACATTGGTGCTACTCTCAGCTACCTCTCTGGAGTTATGTTTTTTGTTTTTTGTTTTTCTGAATCTCTGTGTGATATCCATAGGTTGTGACGTTGGGTTCACATTCTTTAAGTTGCTCATTCTTTATTTCTTTTCTGATTTCTAGTCTTAGGGAGATCAATTTTTTTTTTTTTGGTGCTAGCAGCTATGAAAATGCATTTAAAGCTTTTGAGACAATACAGTGCACCACGGAAACTGCTATGATTATTATAAGCAGGATAATTCCCAGTGTCTAGAGTGCACTTCAGAGTCATTGTCCCTAAGACTCAAACCAATCAGAATAAAGTATGTCAAAGAAAGACCTCATTGAAGGAGTCACTTCCTAAACCAACTGGCTTCTTTATTGATCTTACGTAGCTGACACATCCCTATGTGTCAGTTCAATTGCAGCAAGTGCACAAACACCTCCTTGCTCAGCTAAAAGATAATAAAAGGATATCCTATTGTCAAGAACAACTTCAGCCAGAGAGTCCAGAATTTTTGTTGGGTAGTTATAGCTTTAGCAGCAGATTCTGCAATAACTTCGAAAATTACAGAGAGGTTCCTGATCGTAGCTTCATTTGCACTTATTCCTAGGTAGGGCATTAGAGATGTGCCAAAGGGAGCTAATTTTGAATCAAGAGTGCCTTCTGGTAATTCTTGTTTGATTCTGTCACTAGGGACTGGAAAGGTGACAGCCATCGAGGCCAGTAAAATTTAAGGGTCTGAAGATTGCACAGGTGGTTTTATTCTGGTTACCTCTTCCTTGTGTCCCTTTCTTTGTACAGAGCTTACAGATGCAGGGTTTCCTGAGTTTGGAGTTGTTAACCAGAGGCAGGGAAATGGACTCTCATTATTAGGGAATCTGACATAATACAGAGAGAAACATGATACAGTTCAGAGAAACTGAGGCATTGACAATCAGAGAGAAGTTTGTGATTGGCAGAATGACAGGATCACCAGCATTGCAGCAAATCCAACAATCATTTGGAGTTTGGATCACCACTCACTTTGCAGTGGCCTGAGATAGGTAAAAAATAGCATTATCTTTCCAGGCAAGAGAAAGATAAAAGGTGAACAAAAGAATTATAAATACCTTTATGGTATAAGAATTAGGAAAAGGATGGCCAGAGAGAGAAAGAGGAATAAAAAGAAATATTCTGGATCCAACATCCCGGGGGAAGCAATCTACCTTGATGACAGCTACTTCTTTTTCTAGTCGATTTGATTTTGAGATCTCCAACATTTGCACAAGATAAGATGTCAGCTGGAGCCCTTTTCAGTTGTGAAATATGCACCCAAGTTTCAACACCTTGAAATTTGGCAGTAGTGTTAGTTGTCAAGTGTACTTGGTTGGATATGTTCCACAAATCTCACTTTTACAAAGCATCAGAGTCAATAATTATCTGTAAATGACAAAAGGCTTTAAAATGCCCATGGTTAAAGATCTGATGAGAGTTCAGTATAATAAAATTGAAAGGAAAATTTGGTTATTTCTGCAACATACATTTGAAGACAGCAATTGGAATTATCTATAACATAACAAGACATATCAGATTTTTAAGAATTCCATACAATTTCTAGAACACATATTAATAAACATGCATCCATGCAAATATAACCTAAGAAGCTTGATTACTACTTATTTGACAATGTTTTCCATGTAATTTAACATACCAAATGAACCTAATTAGTTTAATATCTCTTACAAGGTGAGAGATAAAGCCTTTGAGATTTTCCAGAGACCATTTGAGCAATCTCGAAGTTACTTTGATATCAAAATACTCCTTTTAGAATTTGATTTAGGGAAGTTGTCAAAACATTGAGAGGTTTGAACTTTTTACTAAATGGAATCACAGATCATTATGAAAAATGTTTAGTTATTTAACCAAAGTGACAGTATAAAATGTCAAAGGCAAATACAGAAGGTTTCACAGTTGTGAACACAACTTAGCTCTCTCAATATAGAGAAGACTGGATATTCTTAAATAGTTAAAGACCTGATAAAGACAACATAAAGCACAGTAAATTATTTTGATAAGATACAATTTTTTTCCACGTAGCTTATTCAGAAGGTTTAAAAAAAAAGCTTCACAGTCTCTTATCAAGAGCAGACAATAGTCCAAGAAAACTTTGCTCTTTTAACAGAGAAAAAACAATTCTCATTTCGTACCAGTTTACTTATGATATTAAAATTTATTATTTAAAAAACTTAAGTAAATCCATTCCAATCTTAGCCAGCTTGACCACACATAAAATCATAAAATTCCTTTCCCAGGATTCATTTTTTCAACCCTACAACTTTTCTGTATCTGTTCATACTTTGTCTTTTGTTTCTTCTTTTTTATATATATTATATTAGTTTCAGATGTACAACATAATACTCTACATGAGATAACTATTTTGTAACTAACAATTGGTACTTCTTAATCCCTTCCCCTTATTCACCCATTCCTTTGATCTCCTCCCATCTGGCAACCATCAAAATGTTCTCTATATTTATGAGTTTGTTTCTGTTTTGTTTGTTTATTTATTTTGTTCTCCAGATTCTAAATGTAAGTAAAATCAAAAGGCATTTGTCATTCTCTGTCTCACTCCATTCAGCACAATACCCTCTAGGTCCATCATTGCTGTTAAAGATGGCAAGATTTCATTCTTATTTTGATGGTGAATAATATGCACACACACACATACATACATACATACATATACACACACAATGGGATATTATCCATTCATCCACTGATGAACACCCAGGTTGCCTTCATATCTTGATTGTTGTAAATGATGCTACAATGAACATATGGATTCACATGTCCCTTCAAAGTAGTGATTTGGGTTTCTTCAGGTAAATTCCAGTGAGATATAGAAATGTTAATCCTATAGAGCTCCTTAGAGCTCTTTTCCTTCTTTCTCCCTTTTGTGCTATTATTGTTATACATTTTATATTTTTATATGATATGACTTCTATAGTATAATTTTATATGTATTGTAATAATATAGTTGCTTTATAAATCAATTAATGGAAAAAGAAGGAATATACATTAATATTATATTTTATAATCAAATAATTACCTTTATCAAATCTCTTTTTCCTTCATGTGGATTCAGATTACTTTCTGGTTTCACTCGCTTTCAGTATAAGGAACTTCTTTGTATATTTTTTAAAAAGTGACTGCTAAAAATAAATTCACTCATTTTTAATTCTTGGTTTGTTTTTATAATGTTTACCAGTTATGGTTTTTTCACTGAGGTATGGATACAAAGAGCTTTTATACCACCATTCCCAAATAACACATTTTAAATATCTATATTTATTTATATTTTTTCTGAAAGCAAATATGAAATAGCTGAGTCAAAGGATTATTATTACTCACAGCAAAAACCATATTATTTCTGTACTTTCATTTCTTTCCACTTCAGGGAGATGTGATGAGAGCCAAATTGTTAAGCCCACAGATATGGGGGTTTTACTACTGGAGAAGAACCCCACAATTTTGAATCTATGCATTTATAAAAATGGGTGGCACAGCAGTTCTCCATTCCTGATGGGCGATAAAAAACTAGTCTCCTGAAAGAAAATAGTCTTCATAGAAAGTAAAAACTAAAATCTCTTGGTTCTTGCCTTTTGTAATGAGAATAATTCTCTGCAGTAGGGTTTATAGTCTCTGAAATGTCCCTGCTTTGGGGGCTTTATCCTGCTTTGAAATACAAGTATATATCTCCACAGAGGTAAATTTCTCTGGAGTTCTCTCTCTATATATTCAGTCATCTTTAAACATCTAGTACTCTTCTTTTGGCTTGGGTTCCATTTTTAATTGCTTAAAAATCCTCACCATTCAGAAATTTGAAATTATTGATATAGTTTTTAATAGCTAGTAGCATATGTTTAATTTACTGATTGTTGATGCTCTTTAAGGCCAGAAAAAGACTAAGATAAAATTAGGACACATTTCTCTCTTTTCATTTTTTGTTGAGCTACCTGGGTCCTAGCTGCCAAGAACCATAGCTCAGGATAGAATTAGCTTTGTCACTTTGGCCCCAATGTTACATTATAACATTGTCTTGGGAAATTCACATCCTCCCTGGAGCTCAGTGTCTTAATCTTGAGAATTAGATGGTTGTCTTGATGACCATGATCTCCTCTACCTAAAATTCTATGAAATGTTAAATATAAAGGCGGGCTCATTAAACCAAATAAAACAAAAAGCTTATCCACCACACCTAGCATTATTACTGTAGAGAACAAAAATGTGTTTCAAGTTTCAAATAAACTCAGCTCAATCTTTTGTAACATATTTCACAACTTATTTATAAGTATCTCATTTAATAATTGAATTCAATGTTGTGATAGTATGAATAAAAATAAAATCTGTAGATAATTTTGGAGTATCTTCTAGTCCAACTTTGGTTAATCAGATTACCTCTCACAAAAACCTGGAGAATTATTGATAGACAGTTGTCACTTTCTTCTGCTTGCCTTCTCTGAGAGGCCGAGGGGTAGCTATCTTTCCGTTTGCTTGCTAGGTAAAGAAAACTCATTGATAGGTAATTATAAACAAACAAATTATTGAACAGTCTTGAAAAAAGAATAGAAAAAGGATTATTTGGCATTGAAGAGATGAGAATAACTCTCTTTTTTTTCTAAAAACTTTTAGAACTCAGCTAGAATGCCTTATGAGTCCCAGTTTTACTTCCTGCTTTTGGTTGTATGAAGAACCACTTAGTTCATTTCTTCTTTGCATAATCTCACTTGAATGGTTTTCTGTTACAGCCAGTTCTGTTATAATGCAACACATTTATCTCTAAAAATCACCGCATTATGCATCATCGTGCAATAAAAAACACAAAGCTGATGGTATATGTGAAGTTAGGACCAAAACCCTCAAAAGAGTCATCAATGACATATAAAGAAAAGGTAGAAACCTAAAAAATAAAAAATGACAACCCAGTTTTATGCATGTTAAATTGTGAAGAAAAGTTTAATTGTTAATAAATATTAAAATAAACATTGTTCTTCATCCTGGGGGAAAATGTTTGTTAAATGGACAACAGAGGGATTGAAGCTTTTGCATTACTGTGAAATGCTAGATGAAGAGTTACACAATTTGTAATCTTTTGCAGCCTTAAAACCTAGACATTTTTTTACCTGTGAGGTATAGGTCCTTCAAGGCATGTGTTGATAGTAGGTAACTGTTTCAATGAAAAATAAAAAATTAATATAATTTATAACCATCTTTAATTAACTTCTGTATCACTTCTGGAAACTTCTTTGCTGCCTTTAATCTTCACTTATGGCTTTGCTGAACAGCTGAAGCTTTGGAAATTTTATTGATTTGGGGGATCACCAAACTAGACACTAGTACTAATAGGAGCTGCTTGTGTGGAATATGGCATTTTATGTTTAAGCTCTTAATTTACAGACTGTGATTTATACTTGATTGTAAGAAAACTTGTTCCCGATTTTTTAATGTTTGGTATTCAATATATAAGCCCCAAAATTGTTCCATTACTTCTATTTCTTTAGGCCTTATTCTTTTTGACTTTGCAGTGTTTGGAGTTATTTCAGTCATAGATGTTTCTTTTGTTTTCACAGCATTGTCTCTGATGATCCCCAGTGTGGATTGCTTTATGCTTGTTGTTTGAGTGCTATCATATGTTCTCCCATTTCTTTCAGCTCAAGGTTTTTTTTAATACTTAAAACTTCCTTTATTCATAAACTTCTTCATATTTTCAAACCAGGACAGTTAGATATGTTTGAGATGTCGAATGAGTGTCCACAAATGCTATTACGTATAAACAAACACAAATTTGTGTTGTTTTCAAATTGTTCTCTAGTAGATGAATTGTACTGGAACAAATTTGTTTTCTAAACTAGTGTAATAGCAGAACTGATTGTACTTGCAACCCAAAGTGCCTTCATTAAGACACCTACTTTATTTTTGTAGGCAAAAATATCAAATGACTTTAAAAATATATTTTTCTAATTTTAATTATATTTAAAAGTTAAATAGCCAACTTTAAGAATATTAACTGTCTAATTTAGATTTTGAGAAGTTTTAGAGTATGGAGTATTAAAATAAGTGATCATCCTGAAGGCAAAAGCATTTTTTGTTTTATGGATAGGAGCCCAGACTCGAGAGATATCTTTTGTAGTTGAATCGACATATTATTGTGTAACCTCAGGTAAGTTATAATAAATGATTACTGTTATTATCTGTAGAGTAATCACTAACTCTTTCAACTGTCTTAATGGGAAAAAGTCATATCCTAGAAGTATCTGTTTTCCTTTAAGTAACTGAAAATTGATCAGGAGAGGTCATCATTACATAATAAAATATAATAATATATAATAAATGTAACATAAATACAAAAGAAATATTTTGCTTATTTTAGAACTTACCCCGTTTTGTTTTGTCTCTTCTTAAGTTCACCATGTTAAAATATACCATAAAAAGAGGTAGTAGGAAGAACCAATGATAACTACTAAGATGAAGTCTAATAAAATAAAAGTCTCTTAGTATTAGAATAGACCAGGACTTGCCAATTTCTTTTTAATGGAACAGATATTAAATACTTAAGGCTATGTGGGCCATATAGTCTCTGCTGAAAATGCTTAAATCTGCTATTGTAGCTCAAAAGCAGCCATAGACAATATAAAAGTAAATGGCTATGCTTGTATTCCAATAAAACATTATTTACAAAAACAGACAGTGATCTAGATTTAGCCCTCTGGCTGTAGTTTGATGACCCCCCCTCCCCCTCAAATAAATCATTTAAAATTAAAAATTAATTTAGAATACTTACATCTCTCTTGTAGTGTTAATCTGTACCTGAGATGAAAATATAAGTTTATTTCAATAATACCACATCTAATATTAGCAGGTTACCTAGATGGATTTAATATTCCTGCAGAAATTCTGCTTTAGTGATTCTCAGAACCACCAGCCTCACCTCCATAGTGGCTAATTTAATTGGTCTCTCATTTGCCCTCTGTAATGAAAGGCAACTGTCATATTGTAAACTGTCCTGTGGAGAGACCCAGGTGAAAAGAAACTGAGGGAAGCCTTCAGCCAACAGCCAACATGGGTCTAAAGCCCCACGTGACACCTCGTTTTCTGCCTTGTAAAGACTCATAGAGAATCCCAGCTCCACTGTGCCTACATTCCTGAACTCAGAAACTATAACATCAGTGAAAGCTTGTGTTTCAAGGGCACTGTTTTGGGGCAGTTTATTGTGCAGCTGTAAATAACTAATGTGATATGTCATCTAGTAAATATAATTTATTAAGAACTGTTAGACTTCCTGATTTTTTTTCCACCATTTTATAACATAATTTCCAGGGATAGAAGTGATCTAGAGCTCAGCTATCAGGTTTTGTTGTTATTGTTGTTGTCGTTGTTATTTTGTGGGTTTTAATTTTTTTTAAATTATTTTTATTGACATAATTGACATTCAATAGCCTATTAGTATCATGTGTACATCATAGTAATTTGATATTTATATATATTATGAAATGATCCCCACCATAAGACTAGTTACCTTCTGTAATCATACAAAGTTATTATAATATTATTGACTATATCTTCTATGCTATACATTACCTCCTCATAACTTATTTGTTTTATAACTGGAAGTTCGTACTTCTTAATCCCTTTCACCTGTTTTGCCTGCACCCCCAACCCCTACCCTCTATGGTAACCATAAGTGGGCTTCCTGTATCTATGAGTCTTTTTCTGTTTTATATTTTTTGTTCATGTTCTTTATTTGTCAGTGGTGGGAAGCTTTTATTTCCTTTTTATAATTTATTTAAAATCTCTAATTTAAGCTTCACAAGACACATGACCACTAACAGAGTTGTAGGTAGGGATATACAAGAAGAAACAAGATGCTTATTCAAACAGTAATAAAGACTGATTATTATAACAAAACATCAAGAGACAATTAGTTTGAGTATATACCAAGTATGTTGCTTCAATACAATAACAAAATATGAATTTTAAATTAAAAGTAAACTGATGAATTTTAAGAATAAATAGTACAAATACAAAATCTTAAAAAATCAGGGAGAAAATGCAGGACTACTCTATGTTGATTTTGGTTACATACTATCAAAAAAGTAGAATGAATTTTCAGTTATTAAAGTTTGGAAAAATACATTTTCTTTAAATAGTATTAAAGACATACAAATAACTGGGACAGAAATGGTTCACTCAGCAGGTCTGGGTAGCATAGGCCAAATAAAGGTCTCTCTTTAGAACTGGCCCTTTCTAATATCCTGGGAAATAACTTCTGACATCTTAGAATAGTCTGCCTGATGAGAATTTTTTTTGTATGCCTGTGGCCTTGGGCCATGATGTACCAGATTGACCAGATAAGTTCATCCTAACAACATGGTTTATGATGAATACCTGTTTTTGCCCTAGGGGTGACTAGAGTTTGAATAGCTAAGGTTCATCCTACAGGTGTTGAATGACTACATGATTGACATCCAATAAAAACTTTGGACTCCAAGGCTTAGGAGAGCTTCTTTGGTTGGCAAAACTTTTCATGTATTTGTCACACATCATTGCTAGAATTAAGTGTGTCTCTACATGACTCCATTGGGAGGAGACATCTGAAAGCTTGTGTCTGGTTTCTCCTATACTTCATCTCATATGACTTTTCTCTTTCTGAGTTTTACTCTGCATTCTTTGACTGTAATACATGTGAGTATAACAGCTTTTCTGAAACCTGTGAGTCTAGCAAATCAAGCTGAGAGTGGTTTTGGTGACCTCTGACACAGAGCAAATAGTAAGAATTATTATAAATGCATTTAGGGTTTCAGTTTTAGATGAAGTATACACAAAAGTACTGAAGTAACTTATATGTCATCAGTACCACTCTTGATACTTTTTGAGATGTCATAGAAACTAAGTACCAGAATAGATATTACCATTAATTGTGATCCCAAATTTCCAAAGAATCAATGTCAGAAACTACAGATGCATCAGATTCTAAAAACACTGTATAACATACTATGGAGCAGACAGTGAGCATATTGAGAAGAGGAGTGATAGAGTAGATATCTTTATAACTGTATAACCTACATAGCAGCACATAGTACACAGCAGATATTCAATAATTATTTGTAAAACTGGGTGAGTTTTTATAATCTAAAAAGAAAATGGATTATAACTGGGACTTAGCATAGATACAGGGTCATGAGGAAAAAAGCCAACCAGATTGGCTTTTTAAATAAGGTGGTATCTTATAAGACAGGCCAAGCAAAAGATGGTCACAGAAAAAGATTAACTGGATCTCAGGAAACTGTTAAAATCTCTTATGATTTATTTATTTACAAGTTGAAAAAAATGGGCCAGATGAGAGCAAAATCAGGTTCTGTCAGATGATTGAATGATGGTTCCCCAAGAGTGACCACATAAGACTTTGTCCTAAACCTTGTCCTAACATTTTTATCAGTGACTTGGATAAAGATAAAAATGTGTCCTTATAAAATTTTCAGATCACAAAAAGCTAAGAGAAATAACTAGTATTCTGCATAACAATCAATATTTGAAGTTTTTGACAGCAGTTTGTACGAAAAAGACTTCAGGATTTTAGTTGACTGCCAACTCAAAATAAATTAGCTGTGGCTGCCAAGAAAGTTGAATAAATGTGTATTGTATGTAAATGCAGTGATACACACACACACACACACACACAAATATATATATTTACTCATGGCTGTTAGAAATGACATCTTACAAAATCAATGGAGCTAATAGAATCCACCTTCAGAGGTTGTCCTAATTGAAGATTCTGATTTTTCTTATTCATGCCAGCTTTTCTCATACTTATGATCAATCATGGGGTCCATAATCATAATCTAAGATTCATCAATTTCTAAGAGTTCTAGTGTGACCAAGAAAGCTGTTGTCCTAAGTGGTTTTATTAATTAAGGAAAGTAATTGTCAAAAAGTCTTAGGGCTCACCTCAATAAATATATGTTAATTTGTTTTAAATGACGTCCTTTAGCAAGAATTGTATGCTAGTGGTTGCTTTCAGATCAGAGGAGTGGAGGGATCTGCCACAGGGCCACCTATCCCAGGAAGTTTGAAAGCAGAAAGATATCTAAAATGTCTGAAAAACAAAAAAAAAGTCCTTCGTGAGAGGAAGAGAACAACCCATATATTACCTTAAAGGCCACGAAATTAATGAGCAAATAGGTTTGAGAGAAATAAAGAAAGATAAAGTTTTAAAATTTGTTGGAGCAATAGAAGAAATAATGGCATGTGAAAGGGGTCTCTCTGTGACACCAGCCACTCTCTGTTAAAATCTTTAAAGCTCACAGGCTGCTGTGGGTTCTCTCCCTGTCACCTCCCTATGTGTCTCCATCGCAGCAGTGCTCTGAAAAAAACAGGATGCCCTTCAGTGAATCAAGGGTATCACATACCTCATAGCCAACTCTCTTGCTGCAAGGGAACCTGCAAGGCAAGTATGTACAAATATAATTACCTTTGCTGATAAGGGCCTGGGAAAGAGAACACAGGTGAATACCAGGATAGGCTGCTGGGAGGAAAGCTGCCTGTGAATACTTCAGCAAGTGCAGGGGATGATTACTTCTTATTCAATTAAAAGTTAGCAGAGTATTTATTGTGACTCTGACTTAAAGAATAAATGTGTAAGGAAAATTTGCACAAAGTGATCAGAAGCTAAATCCTGAGAAAGGCAAAAAACATGGCTGAAGTGGAACAATCAAGTATCAATCACCGTCCTAAAATGTGATGGCAAAGTTGGGCTCTAAATGCTTGGAAGGGGGAGTCAGGCTTATATCTTTGAAAACAATAACAATCATTATTCTTATTTAAATTATATAAGGTTTATAAATTATTATAGAAATATAATAAATTTTAAGTAAAATATAATAATTCTCTGTAATATAGCCCCGTGTGGGTGGGGCTGTAATTTTTATTTCCAGCTTACTGACTGAAAAAGCTTTTACATCATTCATTTATACGTATGCATTATTTGAGTGTCTGATATGTATTTGGGATTAGGATATGGACTCATTAACCTCTTAGCACCAAGAGTCTAATGGGAGGAGAAAAGGAAGTACAGGTTTCCCCTGCAATACGAAGGTAGAGTGTTTCTATGAAAACGTTCATAAGCCCAAAATGGCTAAAGCAAAGAAGCAATTACCTTAAGGCACACGAAATAAATTGAGACAAAGCACAGATGCACACAGACACAGTTCAAAGCTATGGTGCTTGAAGCTCAGATGCTGAGTGTAGTTCCCAGGGCAGGGGTTTGGCAATGTCACTCTCCCTGCTCCAGGTACAGCACGGCCTCTATAACAGCTCACTGCAAAACGACCACTGAAAGCTGTTCTCGCTTTTTGCCACTTTGCCACTTTTTTCTGTGAAAGTGAGAATCCCCTTCGGATTTCTTTCGGTTAGTAAAAACAGGTATTATGATTGGTCTTCTTTAAAAGCAAAGTGACATGTGGTGAACTTGGCCTGTTGGCTTATTTTTCAAATTGAATTAGCTTGAAATGCCATCAAATCACCATTAAACAAGGTAATTCAAATAAAGAGAATTTTCTATACTTCATTGTGGATGATTTGTCTTTTAGAATTGGAAAAGGAAGGAGAGCTATACATAGCTTAGTTGAAAAAAAAAAAATACTAGTGAGTTTTTACAGAATGAAATGTTGTCAGCAAGGATTCATTTCATCATTGTCTTAGGCTAGTTCCTTGGAAACAAACTGAGCTGATGATTTGCAGGCAAGAGATTTATGGGTGAGTATACTCAGTAATAGTGTCTGAGGAGTTGAGGAAAAATTGGGTGAAGGAAGAATTTGAATTGTAGCCTAGTTACATAGAGGCTCCAGTTGATCTCATATAGGGTTTGGGGGTTATAATAGCCCTTCAGATTGTACTAAGTTGAAGGAAAGGGGACCAAGTTTTACCCCTGGACCCATCAAACAGTTGTTGAATGTGGGCTGACCCTAGGAAGATGATGTAGCATTGGCTGAGCTTTATTTGACTGAAAACAATTTCAGGGAAGGCATTTGTCTGTAGGCATTCAGCAGTAAACAGCTGGGGAATCAGTGTTAGAGGTGGCAGTAAAGAAGGGGACATCTGTCCTGGGCATCACAGCATTCACTACAAACATCTAGACAAATCCCATTCACTACATTATCATTCAGCTCTCCCAGAATTTGCCTGTTTAGACAGAGTATTTAACAGATTTAAAAGGCATATCTCAACTCAGCCTCTCAAAATTCAGCAAGAAACTCAAATATGGAGTTGGTAATCAAAAAAGCATTTGGAGGTAGTTTAGAATATGAATTGCAATGGGGCAACTGGTTGAGGTTCTGAAAAGAATACTGGTGACGGAAAACAATAGTGGAGCCAACATCTGTAAAGTTAGTGTGCCAGAAGGAATTGAAGGGAAAAACCTGCTTGGATTTTTTTTTTTTCCTACATCATCTTTCAGAGGTGCAGCAGACAAATTACAGAAGATAGAATTAAAATTGATTCAGCCCATGGGCTCTGCCTCTGTTCCACCTAAATAATACTGAAGAGCCGGGAGCAGGCATAATAAGAATTCATAATTTCACAGTTTAAATGAAAGCTATGAAAGTCATCAGAATGATACACCTGCAAGGAGAGAGAGAAATATGTTTTTATTTTTTTATAAAACCCCTTGGTACAACTCAAAAATGAAAGAAAAATCTCTTAGCGGCCAAGGGATAGAGAAGCAAAGAAGGCCTGTGGGGAAGATAACACTTCCCAGAAAAATAGCAGATAACTTCTAAAGAATCAGATACTGCCTAAAATGTTCCCTAGAAAAAGATTTAGTTCATGCAACCCCTAATTAAAGGCTGCATATCTAGATAAAAGATTGATATCTTTAATTTGTAAGTGCATATGAATGACTATGAAATATATGAGGATGCATTTCAATTGTGCAATTATTTCAGACTGCTCTTTGTTGTGAGATTATATAATTAGACATATCCAGATTTATACTTACTTAAACAGCACCAGGATTTAAGTCTTCTTGCAAATAGGGTTATATGAGGATAACTGCATCTTACAAAATTAGAGGAGCAGAGAAAATTCCAATGTATGCTTAATGAAGGGAAAATGATGTAATATAGATTCCATACAGTAGTTGGTTTTATTGGCTCTGCAGTATGGATGCCTGGGTTCAGATCTCACCTCTACCACTTACTAGGTAAACTGGTAAATTTACTTAAACTCTGGACTCAGTTTCCAAATCTATAAAATGAGGATATTCTTTGCAATTGCCTCACAGGACTATTATAAATATTCAACAGTCTAATGCATGCTTAGAGCTTATTAGTGTCTAGCACATTATAATTATCTCACAAATGGCAACCATTATTGTTATTACTATTAATTTTTGTTCTGAGGAGAAACATTAACAAACTTCTTTAGAAGAGCAGTGTCTTAGAATGATAGTAAGTGTGGTTATGAAAGGAATTCGTGAGAGTTTTATGAGTATAATCAATTAGGTTTAGTAAAAGAGGGTTAACTGAAGTATAAGAAAATTAAAAACACTTGGCATATTTCTTCTTAAGAAATTCGTTTCTATCATTATTTTGAGAAAGCTCATCAGTACAAGCACACATTCAGTAGTTTGATGAAATAATGGTTTAGTGGTCCTCATGGTTCTTCTCATTTGACTATAATAATAGTAATATTTATTAATTGCCCACTATATGCCTGGTTCTGTTCTAAGCACTATACATGTATAGACCCAATTAACCTTCTCCAAAACCTTTTAAGTAAGGTTACATTAAAGTCTTGTTTTACAAGGAAGCTTGAGTCTAAGTTAGAACTCAAATGAATATAGTGGAAAATCTTGATAGGCTCAAGAAAAACTTTTTAAATCTCACTTTTCGATAGAAACTTTCACACATATACAAGTAGAGAAGATAGTGTAATGATCCTCTATGTACCTCTCACAACCTCAGTGGTTATTCCATCATGACAATCAATGAACCTAAATTAACACATTATTATCACTCAAAGGCCATATTTTACATTATGATCCACTCTTGGTGTTGTGCATTTTATGGTTTGAGACAAACGTATAATGACATGCATCCATAGACACAGATCTGTGTATGTGTGTGTACCATGTTGCAGTGATAGTAAACCCACATTTGAAATAATTAATTTAAATAATCCCCGAAATACTTTCTTCACAAATATTTTATAGCTAACCAACTGAATTACAAGGTTTCGTTTGTTTTGCTTTGCTTTGTTTTATGAAGAATATGGAAGACGGAGTCAGAAAGGAATATACAGGGGCTCAAACTCTGTTGGTAATAATTTATTTCCTGGCTGGGCAGATACATGATTGTTCATTTTATTGTCCTTCATTTCTGTTTCTATGTCTAGGATAGTTCATAATAATCTTTAATATTATAATTTAATTATAATTACCTAACACTCAGAAATAATAAATCTTTAACAAAATTATTGAATAATGTAGTTTTAGATTTCAGCTAATGATGTATCAGAGTGTGCTGAATGTGTTAATGATAAATGATATCCGGTTATTGATTACAAACTTCTTTACTTTCTGTTTCTCTGCTCTTTATCTGTTTAATATCCTTTCTTTTTCATACATCTTAACACTTCTCTTCCTTGAAGGATATTAAGTCTAGTTTTCTGTTATTAATGTTATATCGGTTGAAATAATTTGAGGTCTGAGGTCAACATAGATACCACAGTGTGGCTCTAGTACTACCATGGTATTTATTTGGAGCTAGTCAGTGACTTCTTAGATAATTGGAAGCTGGAGTTGTTGTTGTTAAATTCCAAATATATTCTCTTTAGTCAAGATTGTATTGAAAATAAAAATTGCCAACAAAAAGTTTTAATTAAACATATTGCGGTGTTCAAACTATTATTTTGATGAATAGAGAGTAGCCATGTTTTTCATATGCTTATCTCACCTCTTTTAATTTTTTTTTCATAATTATTCAAGCAAACTCTGGTGTAAATTACTGAGGTATATTGATTTCAACAGATAGGCAGAAATGCTCTGAGTTTTTCACTAGCCATTTCATTTGTGTATGGTAAACGGAGAAAAACAAATTCTTTTGACATTGTTTGAGTCAATAATCAACCATTTGTGAAGCTAGTGTATTCGATTTGTCCTACGATCAAGTTTGGTTGGAATTTTTTGGATTCACTAATAAAATAAATGAGTCCTAACTGATACAATTTCATTGGAGATTGTATAAACTGAAGGTGTTCTGTTGATAAGAATTAACTGAAATATTTTTAAAATGCTGAATTTTTTTATATATATGACATCAGCTTTATGAAACCATATAGCTTTTAGAACAAATTTTTAGTTTCTACCTGATGTTTAATGCGGCCCCCAAACCAGCATCTATATTCTTCCCACATATTCAAAGCATATAGTAAAACTTTAAAAAATTCAGTCTGGTTAACCTCTTACCACCCACCCACATTGCTCTTCACCAACCATATATATTCTATAAAAATATTTAATTTATGAATTATTAATTTTTTCACTTAACTAAAAAGCTCCAGTATTCTGTTCAACATTTTATAAGTTCCTGGGGTTTAGAAATACCATATTCTTGGTAAAAGGCATATACTGAAGAATTTTTCATGTCACGGACAATTTCTTTTTTTGATCCCCAGTGGCATTAGGGTTAAAATCAACAAACACTTTTATCCTCAGGTCATTGGTAAAGAACTAATTCTGTGACAACTGCTCTCTCTCTCTCTCTCTCTTTGTCTATGACCTCTAAAACTGCATTTCTGAAGAATAATATCCTAGGAAAGGCTTGACATGTTTGCCTGTTTGTTTGAAATCAGTTGAGAAGAGAAAGTAAAAAACACTTTGTGGTTTTTACTTGGATTTATTGCTGAAAAATGTATTTATTTTCTAATAAATAATTCACTTCCTGAATTGGTTTTTAGGCAGAGAGATTCATTTCTCTTTTAAGATATATAAGAGTGATGATTGATAGCTTAATATAGACCTAATCTCCAGCTCGCACTGATTAGTTCTTCATGGATTTTTACCATTGACTAATGTATGGCTAAAAATTTTGCACAGTAATCTTCATCTATGCAGTTTGGTGGCAGGCTGCATTTTAATGTCATTGTCCCTACAAATAATAGGGACATAGCATCTTTATATGGATAATAAGCAAAGGGAACACAATAGCCTAAAGTTACAAGGAAGCCAGCACAGAGATAAAAATCTGACAGTAAAATACATTAGGAAGCAAATTGGGCTATAATCCAGTTAGAGCAGGATGGCTTCAGGGCCTTGATGGGATATAAGTTGTACCACAAATATTGGGTTGAATTAGAGAGAATAATACATTCCCATTAGGAGTAGAAGTATCATGAATAATGTAAAGAAGGTATGTTTGGGAGCAGTAGATAAAGCCTAGTGGAACAAAGCGGTTATGCTTGGAAAAAATATGACATAAGATAGAAATGAAGCCTGAACACAACAATATGGAGAGGGTGTAATAACTGTCAGTGAAAGAGTTTTGAGATTTATCCTGTAAACATTAAAGTTTTTTTATTGGTTTTAGTTCTTTGCAGGTAGCTAATGAGAAAAAAAAAAAAAGAAAGAAATGGGTTGGCATTCATTGTTTTTGCTTCTGGAAAACAAATTTAGTGAATATTGGGAAAGCTTTTTTTTTGTCAGAACAGCGATTCTAAACTGAGAAAATGAAATAGAAAGTGGGCAATATTCCAATCTGACTTTGCGGAAATAATCAAATTAAATTCAATTACAGTTTTCAAATTATCTGCTGGGAAGGCAGGAAGGCACTGTTGATATCTCATTCCCTTTATTAACTGTAATATGGAAAGCAAAGTTATGCCAACATGGCTTTGGGAGTAAGACCTGGAACTAGTAAGATAATATTACCCAGAATTATTGGGATGCCTTAAGGTTATGGCAAATCACAGCTTCAAATATTAAAGCATAACATAGAGATGCTCAGAAAACAGTGACAGTAAACAAATGAATATGCCATTCAGCAGATAGGAAGAAAGAAAATGAGCAAAGTCCTCTTTAAGGCGTAAAACAAAAGTGAAAGGTCCAAAAATACTAGGCTTAGCATGGAGTTATCACACAGACCAGAGAGCACTTGTAGGTTTGAGAAATAAGGACATTAGTCAAGCAATGGGGAAAAGTATTTATAGGGGTGAGGTGAAGAGTGCACTAGGCTCATATACAACATGAGAGAAGGTGTCGAATTGGTGTAGACCATGGTGCATTACAGAAATAGAAAAACATGAATTATGTCTATAATGGAGCTAGAAGACATAGGTCTAGTAATGAGTAGCCAAGTGCCACGGCTTGAAGACTTTAGAGCCATAATAAGCATTTTCCCATGTGAAAGAAAGATACTTAAAGTGCCAACGAGAATAAATTGTCTTTCCAAAGATCTGTACCTGTACAAAGAGGATATTGTTAAAAAACATTTTATTACATAATTTACCCTTTCTAATAAAATTTCTGTTCTCCTTATTTTGCTATATTCAAGCTATAAATTAAGCCAGTATATATAATTTATCGGAATAGAAAACTTTGATTCTGGTAGCATATTTAATATCTTATTTTAAATTGAAAACACATGTTGACTGCTTGCTATGTGAAAAAAATGTGCTAGTTGTTGGAGCTATAGAGATAAAAAATAATTAGACGTAGTGCAAAATCTAGAAGGTGAGATCAGATCAGTTAATAAACAAGACATCGAAAGAGGCTGCTGACTTAGTGAAAGGTGGATCTTACATTCTAGTAGGAGATTAAGATATAAACAAATAATTTCAGTATCAAGTGGTGATATGATTTATGAACCAAAAAAAGAAAGGTTAGGGAATATAGACTACCGGGACATTTTCGATTGTGTCTCAGGGAACGCTCTGCTGTGACATTTGAACAAAGCCCTCAGAGAGGTAAGGAAGCCCTACAGGTATCTCATAGGAGAGTTGCCTGAACAAAAGGAAGAGCAAGTACTGAAGGTGCTGAATGGGACCAGATTTTCAAGGTTCCCTGAGAAAGCCAGGACTCAATACTAGGAGTTCAGTACCTTTAACATGAAATAACTCCAAACATCCATATTAATATATCTATATGTTTAAAAAACTATTTTCATCCTGGAGCAAAAATCTCAAAAGAATAAGACATTAGACTGTAACGCCAAAGATCATAGAGAGAACTGAGTCCAACTGCTTCAATTTACAGATGAGAAAACTGTGCAGAGAAGTAAAATTACTGGCAAAATAGAACTAGAATTTAGATCCCTTCAATCCCAGGTATTTTATCCTTTTCCCATTGTCTCTGCTGACACATAAGAAGGAAAAAGTTCCAGTTGTCTTGATGTAGCATCTTGCTTAGTACTCAATACAAGAAGCTGCTTGATTTCTGCACCCTGTTCAAAATGCCATGAGAATTCAGAACCTTCCTGTCACTGTCTCTATGAAATACCACATATATTTTATTGAGGATAGCAAAGCCATTTTTTACATAGTAAAACTGCTTTATACTTAGGCCTTCAATATGAGTAGCATTTAAAAAAAAAAAACATTTCTTCTTTTAAACTAGGGAAAATTGGATCTCAGTTTTGGAAAGAAGTTTGGCTACTTTCAAAAAAACATTGATCAATAGGCTCCCTTTAACTCTCCAGGAACATTTAAGATGAATAAGGCTGACCTTTTTGCTTATTTTGAGTTTTTTGAAGTGCGAATCAATTTGCCATTTCTATTTCTTTAGTCTTTATTTGGATTTTGTGAATTTGCTACAAGTCATCTCTCCTCATCAGGGTGCTTTGAATCAGTAATTGCCTCTCCTGGAGGTCCATTATTATACCCTCACTCCCCAGCTATTACACCAGGCTGGGGATTGGTGCTGACTTGGTGTTGTGCCTCGTGGAAAACTCTTGGCCTGCCACTCTTTTGGCTGTACTGTTCCAGAAAATGTGAATATGTGTCTCTGTCAACATGACATTAATGGTAAGCGATCTTGGCATAGGTGATAATTATTTGTCTTGAGTTAATTAATATATTTTTATTGATGACAGTATGTCTATGTTTTTTAGAAACATGTTTTATTATAAAAACTCATAAACATTCTTAAAGAAAAAAAAGAAACAAGTGACAAATGGTGGTAGCTTCTTTGTCTATTCTACAAAAAGCCAATTCAACTCTTAATATAGTTCTACTATAAGACTCAGTACCATTCTGAGATTTCAATAGTGTGGGGAGAGTTACTTTGTGTAGAAAGGAAAAACCACATGAGCAAAAAAAGAGACATTACAAAGAGTGAGTTTGTTTCCCTTCCCATTCCTAGTTTTAGATATAGCAGTGAAATTCATCATTTTTACATCATGTTTACTCTCTTTTCTGAGAGCCCTTCAACTAGAGTCAGATGTTTCAGTGGCTGTAATAGAATAAAGATGGGCCCAGATTCTTTTATACTCCTCGCATTAACAAGCAGGTTCTAATTCTCCACCCTTGAATGTGGACAGGACTTGTGACTACTTGCCCAATAGAATACTGTTCAAGTGAGGCCATACTAGTTTCCACACTTCGGTTTAAGAAACCTAGGCAGCTTCTATAGCCTGTCTTTTGAATACTCATTCTTGGAACCCACCTGCCATGCTCCGAGGAAGTTCAGCCAGCCTTTTAGAAAGATCTTTGTAGAAAGAAAGTGAGGTATATGACAGTCACAGCTGAGCTCCCAGCTCACAGCCAGTACCTATTTGCCAGCCATACCAATGAGCTTAGCTTAGAAAAAATAGGTTCTTTCTTGAGTGAAGCTGAAGCAAAGGGACAGGTAATGAGTGTCCCTCACCTATCCCTATGCAAATGGCAGGTTAATGAGAAAAATAAATTATTTTGTAGTTTTAACTTACAAAATTTTAAGTGGGTTGTTATGAATCAGAATAATACCCCTTTGTGATCACGTACACACCAGTGAGGCTTGCTTTTTCTGTAAAAATGTTCTGCACTTACTTGCATAAAGGGAGTAAGTACATTTTCCACAAAGCCATTTCCCAGATGAATATTCACTTTTAGAGCAAGTGGGGTAATTAATTGTTAGAAGCAAACAATTTGATTTAAGTAATTTGCACTGTCTTGAATGACTAATGTGTATTAAAGAAACCTTTAACTGGCAAAATTTTAACAAATATAATAAAATAAATTGAAAAAACAGTAGGCACTTTGAGGAAGTATATTCTCAAATGAGATAGTACTTTAGAGAATACAAAAGAGACAGACTGTACTTAGTTGTAGTTTGGACCTGTAAATTGAGTAGGTTAAATTAAGGATTTACACCTCATGTTGTGACAGTTACTAGAAAATGGTCAATACATATAGTGCATTGTATTGTACTTTAAAGTACTTCATTGTTTACTCAAATGGCTAGGTAGGGTGAAATATACCTCATCCATGTATCTTCCACCACAGCTAGCATAGTGTATTTTGTACATTTCAGGCATTCAATAAATACTTTATGGGAAATAATAAGTAATTTTTCTGTACACATATTTACCATTTATTTGAATGTCAAAAAGTATCCAAATATTCTAAGATATCAACATAAAATGATCAATTCTGTGTGTTTGTGTATACACCTTTTTTTGTCTCTATATTTCATTGGCTAAAATATCTAGTACAATATTAAATATGTTGATTAATTTTTAAATGTAATAATTCCCCTATATTCCTGAGATAATTCCAACCTAGTGATATTATGTGATTCATCTAATATATTCCTTTGTTCACTTTGTTCATATTATATTTAAGATTTTTGCAACTATGTTCATAAGACTTGCCTATGACTTTCTTTTATTGTAATTCTCTAGTCAGTTTTTGTTATCAAAGTTAGACCATCCTTATAGAACAAATTAAGAGAGATCTATTTTTTTTTAATTTCTAAGTTAATAATATATGGTAGCAATCACCATTAAAGCCATCTGGGGTTGAAATTTTCTTTGCATGAAAGATCTAATTAATGGATTTAGTTTCTTAAATAATCATAAGACTATTCATTATAAAAACTGGAAAGAAAAATTTGTATTCACAAATGATGTTATATTTGTAGAAACATACAATAGAATATATAGTTCAATAATAGAAATAATAATTTGTTTTAGAAGCTGGCTGCATACAATTTTAATATATAAATAGTAATATGCAAAAATAAGAGAGAAAATGAAACCAATAAAGTATCTCATTTCAAAAAGCTTCAAAAATATAAAATACCTAATAATAAGTTTAATATATATCTTTTATAGAAAATTATAAAATATTTTAAGAAAATTTAAAGAAGACTTTAATAGATGTCTCATAAAATATTTGAAATTATCCATCTCATAATGATGTAGATTCTCTTAAAATTTACTTATAATTTTAATGCAATTTTAACCAAAATTGTAGGAGTTTTATTCTTGTGCTTAAACATAGCTAATTCTAAAGTTTATAAAGATTTGTAAAGGGCCAAAAATAGCTACCATAGGGTAGATCAATAAACAACAAAATATCAATGATGGTGTGAAACAGTTCCAATCTTAAAGGGATTCTTGATTTATGACAAATTTGGAACTAAGAAACAGGAGGCAGGGAGATATCTTTGTATTAATTTTTAGGTTAATTGAATATCCATATTTTAAAAATATGAAACTTGACTTCTACTTTATATTATTTACAAGTTAATTCCAAAGAATTTATAGATATTAATGTGAAAGAGAAAAAGTGTAAAGCTTTTAGAAAATGATATGAGATTCTAGATATGAACTTGAGGTACGTACAGAAATTTTTACAGAGAACAAATAAGGTACTGTCTATAAATATAGTTTGACAAATTGGACTACATTAAAATTAAATTCCGTTAATTCAAAATGAGTGAAAAGACAGTCCACAGAGTGAACAAGATAATTCTAACACATATAACTGACAAGGGGCTTACATTCTAAATATAGAAAAGCTCCTAAAAGTCAATAAGGAAATTACAGAAAACCTAATAAAATAATAGGATACTAAAACAGGCACACTGTAAAATGAGATATCAACATGGCCAATAAGATGTTTAATTTTATTGGTAATTAGGTAAATGTTAATTAAAACCACAATATGATACATTAAAAACCCAATAAGTAATGAAAACTTTAAAGATAATGTAAACATTAGCAAGCTGTGAAGCAACCAGAATCCTCATGCTCTGTTTTTTCCAACATGAAACTGGCACAGTGACTTTCAAATACTCTTTGAATAGTGTCTACTAACATATATCAGTTTTACCATGATTTAGCAATTCCGCTTTAGAGGATAGACCCAGCAAAAATGATTGATGAGAGAGACAGACTAGAAGGAAGCATGTTCATAGGAGTATTATTTGAAATAATCCATATTGGAAACAGCCTTCTAATATAATAGCCCACACTGGAAATATCCATCTGATGTGGTATAGTCATACAATGGGAAATTATACAGTAACATAAAAGAATAAACTACTGATGAATGTAACAACATGAACACATTTTTCAGATATAATATTGAATAAAAGAAACCAAACACAAGAAAGTTTATACTATTTGACTTCATTCATAGTTCGATATATATAAAAAAAATAATACATAATACTGGTTACCCTATTAGGCTATGGTAAAAGCTAATAGTGGAAGAGAGAAATGTTCCACACCTTCGAAGAGCTGATAATTGCAGTGCTATTCGGACTCTTCCAATGAATGGAAAAAAGATGATAACTTTTAAATTATTCTCTGAGGGTAACATTACACAGTAAAGCCTAAAAAAGATTTCACAAAAAAAGAATATCTATGCTATTTAAGAATATCAAAGCTAAGTCCTAAAGTATTAGCATCAAAACCCAGAAGCATATTAAAATAATAAAATACATATTAAGTATATGTAATATTATATATTTTATTATTATGATTACCTCTTCCAAAGAGGCAAAGATGGTTCAAACTTAGAACTCCTTAATATCACAGTGATAGTCATTAAATGTAAATTGATGAAAAAATAAAAGCTTATTTCTTAGTTAGGAAAACACAACACAATGTCTTCTGCCCTAATCTAATTCCAACCAAAAAAAATGCCAAGTTTTATTTAACTATAGAAAGTAAATTGTAACATTAAAAAGGAATACTCAAGTAAAGAAAGGTCTGGAAATCTTTAAAAAAGACCAATGCTGGAGGGGCCAAAGTAGAGGGAACCATCCCTGAAAATTATTAAGATATACCACACAGCCTGAAAAATAATGAGGCATTGCCACAGCTATAGACAAACTAATAGATCAGAATAGAACATATAGAAATATAAACATTTCTGAAAACAAAAACTTTATTATATGTTGCAGATGGCATCTTCTTGCAGGATTAAAAGACAGACCTTTCAGTAAATGGTATGTGAAAACAATTCACTTTCCAGAAAAGTAATAAAGTTGGATCAATTCCTCACATACTAGGAAATATTAAAAACTGATTAAATGTATACATGAAACATAAAGCAATAAAAATTATAGAAGAAAACAGAGAAGAATTATATTTAACCTCTGAATTAGGAAGACTTTTCTACCTATAACATAAAAGAAGCATAAAGTGAAAAATAAATCTGACCACTTTAACAACATAAAAATCAAAACCTTCTATAAGACGAAGACTCAGATACCAAACTGAATAAGTCAGCTAAGACAATTGAGAAACATGTATATTTACCCTAAAAAATTGTGATTTTTTTAAAAAAATATATGTGATTAATGTTGCCCTGATACACACCGAACAGAAAAATGGTCAAAGAACATGAGTGGTATGTTCATAGTACAGGAAACATAAGTGCAAAGGTAATTAGCTACAGTCATAATAAGAAAACTACAAATTAAAACAAATAGATACCATTTATCACCTATCAGATAAATAAACATTGAACAGCTTAGTATTACATTATCATTGAGAATATGTGAAAATAGCCACTTTTCTATGTGGTTGAAGTTACAGTGAGAAAGCAAATAGGCTTCATCGCTATGTAGGAAAATTGGGCAATATCTTTGGAAATTACAAATACATATAGTCTTTGACCCAGCAATTCCACTCCTAGAAATTCCCAAAAGTTTAGTAGCATATTTGTGAAAAGATTATTCAATGCTGTATTCAGTTACTGGAACAAGTGCTCAGTCCCTTTAAATTAAATATGGTGTGGGATACAACTTTTGTGTTTGATTTTAGGGGAATACCACATGCATATATTATCTATTATAAAACCCTCAGTAGGATTCGGAGTAGCACCCCCTCCGTAAATTATTACTTCTTCTACAGTGAAATGTTTCTATATTCACACTAAGCAGCATAAACAAAGAATATAAATAGCATCATAGTTTACATACAGTTATTTTTTGTAGTAGTAACTAGTTTTTGAAATAATGGAATAAATATAAAACAGTGGTTCTCAAACAAAAGCATGCATAAGGATCAGCCAAAGCCTTATGGAAAGATGCATTGCTGGATGCCAGCTTCAGAGTGTGTCATTCAGTATGTGTGGGACAGAACTTATAATTTGCATTTTATCAACTTATCAGGTGATTCTAATGCTATTGGTTCCAGGGATCATAGTTTGAAAACATTGATATAAACCATAAACACAATGTGCTACTTCTTTCTAAAAATAATATTCAATAAAACTTCATTCTAAACTTAATGCTTGCACTTATTTGTGTATGGATGCTGAATATTTACTACATTGGCATGACTTGGAGAGGTGGACATAGCAGCATGGCCTTTGTAACCATATTGGAATGTAGTTTCTGAAGATAAGCCCAAAACAAATTTCTCAGGTTGACAAAACCACATCCGAGCTTTATTAAACCTCATTATGGATGGCCTGATTAAAAACTTCTGGTGTCTTCTCTCTTGTTACCATGGCTTTCTGACTAAGGAGTTTTTGTTTAATTATATAAACCACTGTAATCTATTGCTCACTGATAAATGCATGTTGTCCAAGTACAACAATTAAGGGATCAAATACTTCTCCCCATCTTCTATGAAAAATGTTAGCATTTACACAATTTTTGGATCATGCATGTAGTACACAACAAATGCTTTTTGTCTAACTTTTTTGTTCTCTTGGCTGATTGACTTTAGTCTCAGTGATGAGGTTTGATATCATCTCATCGTTATGTAAAATAATCATTTAAAGTCTTTATCAGAAGGGTTTTTTAAGCAACACTGCTAGCTGGACAACTGTGCTAAGCGTTTGTTTATGTTGACTTACCAACATTATTTCAAACATTAGCAACAGTATAATTGGCATTCTACAGACTGTAAGCTTTTAGGAAATCTTGAATTCTTCATACTCTAGTAATACCAGAAGCCTTATACTTTCAAATGTTGTTATACTTGCCCTTCATGAAGTGTAGTAAGACATGTTACAGATGTCACATTGGAGGAAAATCTACTATTCACGAATAACATTTTAAAGTTTTTTTCTGGTCAGGCTTATCTGAAATGTGTTAACATGACTTATACAAAATTATTTTTGAAACGATAAGAATATATTTGAAAAGAAAAGAATATATTTGGTTATGCTTGTTTTTATTTTACACAATAACACATAAATTATTCAAATATATTTTTCACATATCTTGGATGTTGAATTTTCCAATCTTGTTTATTCAGATTTTATGTTACTACAGCTTTGACACACCCAAGAAGCATTAACATGATTTTCCATTTGTATTACCTGTTGGTGTTCTCTCTGTAGTTATCATTAGGCATTTCTAGGAATTTAGCACCAGTGCCACACTTTTTATCTACATTATAAATTTGTCCAAGACAACATTTTTCATTAGGTATTACCTTAGGAAATTTGTCAAAGTAGCACTTTTGTCATAGATTTTCAGACATATTTCACCATGGTCCTTCTTAATACTTTGGAGTCAGCCTCCTAAAGATTCACGTTCACTTTCATTTTTTAGTTCTTCTTGGTCTCTTCTAGATGGTTTCATGACAAACAAGCCAGTACTGGTATAGATTCACTCCTCATTGTTGTATTCATACAATCAACACATGGTCATGAGTTTAGTATTTTACCTCATATAATATGTTTTTTTGGTTTCCTTAATTCTTGCTCATAATTGTCAAAATAAACACAAAACATGATGATTAACACATCTCATTCTTTTCTGATTTCCACTGTCACTAGAGTAGTAGATTTAATTTAAAAGTATTTTCACAATTTAAATAAAATTGAGGTCAAAACATAAAAAACATGTTAAAGAATAACAAATACCAAATAATACATTATCAAAAATGCAACAGTATGTCAGCAAACAGAGACACATGATTGTGGGGAGCACAGAGACAAAAATGGTGCCTCTTATCGGTAAAGATGAGAGTTTATGACCAAATGAGTTTTGGCATAAAAATTGTTTTAAGAAAATAATTTTCAGGGAGTATTAGATTTTGAAATATTGAATTCAGGATTATGAATCTACATAAAGAAAAAGATAGGAAAACTTAAATATCCATTACTAAGGATTTAATTAATAAATTGTGGAATTTGTTCTATAGTGTAATACAGTGTACCTTTCAAAAGGAACAAAGATGCTCTTCATATTTTATATACAAAGAACACCAAGTGTGACAATAAGCTAAACAATATTTATACTCTGTTTCTATTCCTATAGAAAAGGAAGAGTTAAATATATAAATGGGCACTATGCATAGGAAAACAAATTGGTGTATGAGAGAGAGGGAAGGAAAGAGGTTTTTCACTGTATACTCCCCTCCCCCAATCTGTGGTAATTTTACTATTAAATATGGCAATATGGTATGTATTTATATTAATTCTATTCAGAAATTAGATGTTTGAAAATGTGAAAGAAATCTGTTAAAACTGTGGAAAGCATAAATATGGGTCCTGATGTGCTGCTGTATAACACAAAGCCAAAATGTAGCAGCTGTAGACATCTAATTTAGGCATAATCTGCACTATCAAAGAAATCAATCCCTATAGCATCCTGTCTTAGATTAATTTCAATGCTTTATTCAAACATCAACATCACCCTTTATAGTGGAAAGCTATCAGGATATCTGTATTTTATCAGTGGGAAAATGATGGAAAGGAGACTCTAGGAAGGAACAGGGCTTTGGGTAATGAGGATTTTGCAAGGTTGTACACTTCCATATTCAAGGTGCATAGGTTTTAGACTCTTATTCTCAAAGGTACATGCCAGTGCCACATCTGGTTCCAGCACAGTCAGTCACTGGATTGCAATAAGGATGAGTCCTTTAAGCTCTTCTAATGTTAGTCATTTGACTGGCACTTCAGGGAAAGTCCATTGACAGAGGTTAGCTAGTGTTTTCCAAAGAATTTGATATCTGCAGTAGTGTTCTGATGAGTAGAATTGAAATACGTGGGCTCTGAACAGTATATTCAATAAGATACATAACTGTTTAAATATCATTTTCAGAAAATAATTGATTTTTTTTTAAGAAAAACACTGCTGATGGGATAGGCAGAGTTCTATTGGCCCTATTCTGTTTAACTTTTTAATTTTGACTTCCCTTATCTATTTATTCTATAAAGGTTTATTGAGAACTCACCAAATGTGAGACTCTGTTAGTCTGCTAGGGTTATTCATATAAACCCATAGCCTAAAAGGGTTACTACTTCAAAGCTAGAATTATCTTACTTCTCCAGACTTTGAGTACACTGTGTGTGTGTTTTCTCTATTTTTCCCCAAAGTATTCAACCAAAGAGCATGACTTCCCTTCCCAATGAAGATCTTTGATTCTCCTTTCTAGTAAGGCCCATCTCTGGGACAAATGATGTACAAATTTTTTTTCTTAGGATGCTAAAGTTAAAAAGTATATATAGTCTGGTAAATTACTCATAATTATAGCAACTTGGAGTTTTGACAAATGTTACATTCCTAGCCAAAGCAATTCGTAAAGTAGTTGAAGAAATTTATGGTATTTATCCATCCTTTCTTCTCTTATACTGATAATGGAGCTATTAGAGTTTTGTTTGACTTGAAATAAGTATACAATGCTCTGATATTTTAAACATGGTCCTAGGTCTGAGATCTTGAAAGAGAATACGCTACATAAATCAAAGCACTAGTATTATGAAGATGATTTTCAAGGAATATTTGCATATTCAAAGTTATCAAGTAAATCTTTAAATAGGTATTCAGGACACAGTGTAATTTTGAGATTTCTTGTTAATTAAACACACGATGATTTCCAGTAGAGAACCTTAAAACTCTTACAGCTACCTTCAGAATTATTATAGGTAAAGATTGTAGTACACTATTTTATTTGTAACATTAAACGTTTATAGAGTATGCTATAAGGAATCATCTTCTGCAGGATATTAACCATTGTAACTCCTACAGACTACACACTTATAATCTTCTCAAGAAAATTCTGAAAAATAGACCAGAAATCCCACAAGGTGGATATAACAGGATGTATATAAATCCAAACAAGCCCTTGAGGCAGGCAGGAGAACCTTCAATTTCACTCCAGAGAACTTAAGAAGCAATAAGAAGAGCAGGAGCAGAAACATGTTCCCCACAATAGAACGGCACTCCCCTGCAATAAAATTGGTGCCTGCCATTTCATTCTCATGTTGGCCCCTTGAGCATTTTTCCAACTGGGCATCTCACCACTGAAAGCTTCCCTTCTCGATCAGCTTGACGCTGACAGCTTATCTACTTGGCTTTGAGAAAGCCAAACCAGTTATCAAGAAATATATATGCAGAACTGTTTTTGAGGTTGACAATGTGAAGTCTCAAATGATATAATACTTAGGACTGAGATGTGTTTTTAATACCTACCTCAGATTGATGGCCAATAGGCTTTCTTTCAATTGTCACCCATTTACAACGAACATGCCTTCTGTAAATAATTTTTGCTCTAGCATAAGCCAAACTTTAGAAAAAGGTGAAGTAAGGATATTTGAAGGACTCACAACTATATATAACAAGTAACTTCGAATTATAAGTGAATAGTAACAGCAGTGTATTGGACTAGCAGGATTAATCTAGGTAGCACGGGACCTGAAATTCATACAACTCAACATTTCAAGCACAAAAGCATATATGAGAAATGCTTAGAGCAAAAATAAATCACAAGCTATAAACTTTAAAAAGCTTAATTAAAATCTTATTTAAAAATTTCAGAAAAGTAGTAATAATACTTTTCTTATTTAACTTCCTAGAACACCTCTACAGTACTTCTAATCCTACCTTTTTGGCTGTTTAATCTTTGATTACTTCTTCACAGGACAACAATTTTGTAAATACTTTCACTAGAGAAAATGGAAAGTTGATTCCACCTGACTTTTAGCATGGTTGATTGATGGTTGCTTTTATTACTAATTATAGAGATAAAAGGTACAAAAGCCCCTTTAAAAACCTAGGAGAAGTCATAGCAATGTGTTAACTTTTGGGGACAAATTCTGCAAAAGTAAGCTATTTGAACAATTATCAATTCACACCTCTATCTCTCTCTGCTTCAAGTTCTCCATCACTTGACCACATAGCAGGTGATAATTATGCGACCACAGTAAATTTCGAAATCGAGCTAAGAGAAATTGAAGGACACACTTAGTTTGGGGTTAGTGGAATGTATTTGTGTGCTTTGCAGTCATTCTGTGTGTACTTAGATTACTGCAGCACATCACAGTGTGAGAAAGGCTTGCAGCAATACACCTAGAAGTATGTGTAAGGTTAGTCACTGCACAGAAACAATTGCAGTGGCCCTCATGGAGTGTGGCTGATATATGAAAAAAAATGTAGAGGGTTCCCCAAGTTAACAACAGTACTAAAATTTACATTTTATTACTATTAATGCATTCTGAAGCTGTAGCTGAAAGTGTAATGAAGGAAAATTTGTAATGGTAAGTGACAGGGGTCTTGACTAATTTTAGTTAAAATATCTTACTTTCTAAAAAAAATTGACTCTGTATTCTGTTGTCCTTTCTGAAGCTTCAGAGTTGATTGGCTTTATGGTAAATCTGCCTGTGTACAACAAAGAAAATTAGGGCTTTAGAGAGAGGAAGGTTTCAACTACAGTCCATTACTTAAGAGTTGGTGAATGAGGACTATTTTCTTGGTCTTAGTTTCCTCATCCATTAAATACTTGAAGAGCTTTAAGGATTTATTTATTGATTGTATTAATTTTTTTCCATGCAGGAAAAATAGCAAGTGCTGGGAAAAAGTTGGGCATGAACCATGAACTTAGAGAAGTTTCATGTGGCTGGAAAGTAGTGAGTACAACAGAAAATGTTAGGTGAGATCTGAGAAGGGACTTCACACATGATAAGGAGGTTAATATTTATTTTTATTATGAGTAGCTTATTTAAGGATTTTAAACTGAGTCGTGACATGCTATTTTGTATTTCATCTATGTGGAGAATTATAATAATGAAAACAACAATTGTTCTATGGAGCATTTGCCATGTGCCAGGCAAGGTACTAACCACCTAGAAACCTATTGTGGAAGTATCATTATCTTCAATTTGCAGTTTTGAAAACTGAGATTTAGAAAAATTACATAACTCACTGGAGGCCAGGAAGTTAGAGTTTGACAAAGTGAGATTCAACCCAGGTATCTATCACTCAACCTCTTCTGCAAACCATAATTATCCTGTTTCCACATGGCAGGAGTCAGATCACTTCAATGTCACTGAGATTAAAGGGAGCTTCTGGACCATTTGGATGAGTATTATTGGAAACTTCTTG
Organism: Pteropus alecto; assembly: GCF_000325575.1. NCBI lineage: Eukaryota > Metazoa > Chordata > Mammalia > Chiroptera > Pteropodidae > Pteropus > Pteropus alecto. The sequence continues at coordinate 10,851,668 of NW_006432669.1, forward strand.
TCTGTGCTCCAAATTTTTCTGTGGAGAAAAATAGACTAGCCTTTTAAATTGAGGACATTTTCAAATGTTTTGGCAGTTGGCTCAGTAAAGCAAAGGTGTTCTTTTGCAGTTAAATTAGAGTGTGGCTTTCTGCAAAAGTGGTGATATTTTTAAATGGCTTATTCAAAGGAAATATTTTCAGAAAATAGCAAAATAGAATTAAACTTCTTGTGTCATGAAGCTGAACTATAATCTTGATATACTCCTAAAATGTTATTCACTTCAAGAGATGTTTATTTATCACAGTATACTTCATGATATAGGTAAAAAGTGAAAGAAAAAAAGGCAACGACACCTATTTTTAACCCATTACTATGTTCCAGGTGTTTTTTTTAGGTTTTTTTTTTCACAGCTATAGTCTCTTTTAATTCTCCCTGAATCCTTCCTTTTTCTCTCCTCCAACATCCATTCTCTATCAGCAATTCTTGGCATAAATATAAGTGCTAATCCAATAAAATGAATCAGAATAACTACTTTAAGAAGTTGACTCATCTTTTAAAAGTCTTTTAATCTGTTAAAAAATATAGACTTCTCTATCCTATTGAAGATCATTTTAAATCCCCCCCTTTTTTTTTCTTTTTGATCACCTTCACTCATTTTCTTATTAGGATCTCCTTTATATAAATGGACTGGGTACTTTCCTTGGTGTACAAGAAATCTACCTAATCTGTTCTATAGACATTACAATTTCTGTTTAGAAATTATAATTAATGAGTGAACAGTAGCACTTGGCAGATCTCTTTAAAAAACTTGGGTTTAATACAGCGAAATATATTACTTCTAGAGGCACACAGAAGCAACTTAATAATGTTAAAAGGTAAAGATTGGAGATGGGCCATGTAAAGATGCTTTTTCTCTGAAAGAGAACAGATGGTAATTGAGGCTCTTTTAAGTCCATTGTATAAGGTGGTAGAGATAGATTCATGCCAGAGTATGTCACCAGTATCAAAGCCACATTGAACAAACAGTAACACATAGAGTCTCTTTTGTTGTTGTTTCTACAGTCTGTAATCTGCTCCCCTTTCTACTTGTTTCTTCGACTAGTGAGGCCTGAAGATTATTTCCATTTCTGTGTTATTCAAAAAAAGAATTGTTTGCTGGTTGATTTTATCTTTATTTCTCATTAGTAGAACTTTATTTCCTGCTAATAAAACCCAACTGTTTTTAAGAAATTCCTTCTTTAACATTATCCCTTATGATTTAGCCACCAAATATTTGCATTTGATGAGGCAAGTGTTAGAAGCTAAACAACAGTGAGTACGGTGCAACATTTGGTGAATATATCTCATAAATTATTGGGAATTTTTATTTCACATATCCGTTAAACTACGGCCAGTGATACCAAGGCCTGTTTTTTCTTCATACTTTTCAATTGTGCAATCTATAAAATGGAACACTTAAATAGAAGTCAATAATACTGTAATGCAGGAAGGGATCTTTAATTGGTTTGAAAAATTTTAATTTCTGATAAACACTGAAGATTTCAGGCTTAGACAGAGAATTTCCTGGAACAACTAGTTGTTTCTTTAAGTTACTCATCATTTCAAACAGAAAAACATCCAATTATTTCAGCAGATTCAGAAATAGCAATATATTTTGCATGCAAGAAAATTACAGAAAATGCAGTAGATAACTATATGACTTTCCTAAGGATAACCTGCTTGTTTCCTGCCAAGCTTCAATATAAGTTAATTTTAAGGAACATTTGAAGTAATGTTTTGACTACAAACCACTTGCATCTGATTAAAGCATGTGGCAAATGCTCTGTGAGTTGAAGTTACAAAAACAAAAATATTTTTACAGATGTGTAAAGGTGTTAATCACAAAAAAACAAAAAGTAATAGACACAGACAACAGTTTAGTGGTTAAAAGAGGGAAATGGGGGAAGAAGGGAGGGAGGGAGGGCAAAAGAGATCAAATATATGGAGACAGAAGGAGATTTGACTTTGGGTAGTGAATACCCAATGCAATATACGTATGATGTATTATTGAATTATACACTTGAAACCTTTATAATTTTATTAACCAATGTCACCTTCAATAAATTTAATTTAAAAAATAAAATTAGGGAGAAAAAGTTCACAATTTTAATTATTGATAGTCACTCATGTTATATGGTTGAAATCTCATACCAAAGTAAAATCTACTAAATGGGCAATGACTATGATTTCTGTGACTAAATACAAGCTATGCCCCCAAAATTATTATCTTAAGGCTGTAGTGCCCGGTATACTAGTTGCTAACCACAAGTGGCTATTGAACACTTGAAATGTGGGTAGTCTAGATTTAGATGAGCTGAAAATGTAGAACACACACTGGTTCGTAAGACTTCCTGTGAAAAAAATGTAAAAATTTCAGTAATAATTTTGTATTGAATACAGGTTTAAATTATAATATTTGGGATATATTGAGTTAAATAAAATATGTTATAAATAATTTCATTTATTTTTACTTTTTCAATGTAAGTCCTGGAAATTTTAAAATTACATGTGTGGCTCATTTTTGTGGCTGTTATCATATTTCTGTTGGACTGGTAGATGCAAATATATAGTTAATGAGCAAATTAAAATCCCTTTGTGCAAGTTTGTCAGTTATATTAACTAATCTTTAGAACATATCTTAGAAACTCTTTTGTGCTTTACCTAGTAATTTTCTCTTTTAGATAATTGGCCCCTATTAACGTAAACACGGCAGACAAATGAACACATGCACACACAAACATCTACACTATCCTCAGAAGGAGGAGAAGAAAATAAACTGACTAGTACGCTAGAAAGAAAACAAATAAGATTCAGAAGATATGAATTGTGTTTTAAATTTCTACAAACAACTATCTCTAATGAAAATAAGCCATTTATTTGACTTGATTCTCAGTTTTCCTATCTATAAGTTAAATGTTTTAGAGAATCTCAAGAACCTTTCCTGCTTCGACATTCACCTGTTCCTTAAAGGGACACAGAAAGTACAGGAGTGACATGAAAATTGATTAGGAAACTGGACTTGGGTGAAAAAATCAAAGAGAAGCCAGAGCGAAGTAACTCAAACAGTATGGAGACAGACATTCCTAGGAAGACAGCTTTAACTGTTAACTTCTACTCACTGCTTGTGCATTTTGTCTTCACAGAAAGAAAATAAATATAATAATCAATACTTTGTTCCTAATTACTCCCTACAACTTTGCTCTACCCTGGAACACATCTTAACTCTATGGATAACTGCATCAAATCAGATATTCTTCAATTTTAAAAAATACAGTCTTAAATTATATTTATTGAGCAGAGTCTGTCTTTTATATTTAACTATTGGATAATCTCTGACTCCAAAAAGCATCGAATATAATCCCTCTCCTCTTGAGGCTGTATCCTTAAGAAGATTCTCCGCCCCCCAAGAACCACAAATCATATTTATGGTCTTTCTACATTCTGTTCTTCTGCTTATTTAGGGTTGTGAGCACCTCCTCCTGCCCAACCTCATTTGTTGTCACTTGCTTTCAGATAGGAAGTTCTCCTGTGAGATCTTGCATCTTCTTCCTTCTTGACTTAGCTTTCTGTGTGGGTGCTCCTATCTTTAAATCAAGATTCAAAGACACATGTCTCTAACTTCCAACTTCTCATTTCCAAGGCTCTTTAGGCTACTATAGGATATAGTAGCCATTACTGCTTCATGTATGTTCTGAATGCCCTCACAATAGAGAACATTTAGGTCTGGGGTGAAATGGAAGGGTTGCAGGATGAGAGGTTTTTCATTGTGGAAAGGCATGAGAGGAGCTAAAGAAGGATGAGAAAGAAAGGGGCAGCATCTCCTTGATCCACAGCGTGAGTGTCTCCTTCCTTCATTTATTGATTTTATTTCTTTATCGTCACTGAATATTTTAGTAACTATGTATGTGCAGACAAATCATATTCTCTGCCCTGGGAAATCTTTAGTTCGCATAATCATCTGAATCTTGTTTTTGGATCAAAATAGGGTATCTTATTTTAATTCTTGATAAATATAATAATCAATACTTTGTTCCTAATTACTCCCTACAACTTTGCTCTACCCTGGAACACATCTTAACTCTATGGATAACTGCATCAAATCAGATGTTCTTCAATTTTAAAAAATACAGTCTTAAGTTATATTTATTGAGCAGAGTCTGTCCTTTATATTTAACCATTGGATAATCTCTGACTCCAAAAAGCATTGAATATAATTAGGTATGATTTTGTTATGTTGTTGATTTAGGTTTGCGTTTTACCTACAAGCTTATAGTTGCCTCAAACACACACACACACACATATACACACACACAAAGTTGGTCATTGTTCATGTTCGTTACTGTTTACATGTTTTTATTTAATTCAAAAGTAAATTATACTTGGTTGCTATATCACTCTAAGATGTTTCTGGGATCTTCATGTGAGCCCAAACATAGAGTTTGATTCCCCGCTCATAACTGCCAGAAAGCCTTTAATTTTCATTGCTTTAGGGATTCTCCTGGTAGCTGTATCCTCAATGCTGTAATCATCAAGGCCTTCGCAATGAATTCATCTTCACAGACTTTTCAATTGAGGCTACCTCAACTCTGTCTTCACCTGACAAAGATTTATAATCAGAGTATTCAGAAGGATGTGAAAG
>NW_006432669.1:10856363-10857628 GCF_000325575.1 Pteropus alecto
AAAGAATCAGAGGTTCTCCTATTTTAATAAAGAATTGTAAATGTTCCTCAAGGCACTTTTATGTATAACTTTATAAGAAAATGTCAATATATTATATGCAAACATACACATAGAAAAACAAACCCACCTCACTCCCAAACTTTCAAAGGGGTCTTCAAATTAATAAACACATTCAAGCTCTCTAGAAAAGCTTATCCACACTATGTGCTCACAAGGTAACGAGAATTTCCATAATGTACAATCAAGTGACAAAAGGCTCTGTATTACAAAACCTGCAAGCATCTTCCTGTAACCCATCTTCTCATCTAAGCTGAAAAGAATGTGTACTGCTCTTCAGTAGTATGGGAGGGTGAGAAGAGAAGTCTAAAGGGGAAGCCATTTGACTTGTAAAGGAGCTGTTGGAGAACATCATCACTGGTGCAGAGGATTTTGAAGTATTTGAGATTCTGAAATGGCAAAGGAGGAAATGATTGAGAGAGAAAAGCCTATTGATTGTAAAAAACTATAAAGTTTTCTTAGAGGAAAACACTCATTCTTCATTTTAAAATAAAGAAATAAATCCCTTTGAGAAATAAAATATTTTTACAAAAAGCAACAACCAAAGAAATATGAAATGCTACTTATTTCTATATATTAGGCTTTTATAAGATTTGAATTACATGCATTTGACTAATATTTCAAAATATTAACATGTGAGCTATATTCTTCCCCTTCCCAAACTGTTCCTAAAAAATCCCTTTAGTTATATGAAAACTGCCAAATGAATGCCCTCTTTTTTATTCAACCAGCTTTTTTCTCTTTGTAATCCATATACACCTTAAAATAGTTGTAATCTGTAGCCTAAAATATAAACAGAGTGATGTAATCTTACAATAATACAGTTTAGAGTAAGTGTAAAAAGTCTTTAAAGTATAAGGATGTGTTCTCAAAGGCTTATCATTTAAAGTGAGGGAGGCACTCATGCATGAATTCTTTGAGTAATGAATGCAAGGCTATACTTAATAAGACCCATAACTGTATATGATCCATAAAAGAGAGAGTCTTTGGGTCTCTTCTCCAGGTTATAGGAGGAAAAAGGCAATCACTGTACCTTGCTACTACCCCAACCAGAGCTGCCTGACAAAACTGCTATCTCTCCCTTGACCAGGTAAGCTACTTTGGGGAGAGATGAGGAAGAAGGAGGTGTTGCAGGCCACGTGGGGGACAAAAGGTTCTTGAGTCCTCATTGGACTCCCATAGGTGAGTACTCTTACCTTCATTCTCCC
>NW_006432669.1:10857670-10865049 GCF_000325575.1 Pteropus alecto
GAAGTGCTTGCTTTTATTTGATTCAGAGGAGTCAAAGTCCCATTTTCCATGTTAAAGTGGTTTCAATTACTCTGAACCATAGTAAAGGAAATGGAAACCCAATAGGTTATGAATAAACTGTTCTGCCCAAGAATAGTTTTAATCAAATATAGTGCAGTTAAAAGTCAGGTCCAGGAAAAGTTTTCTAATTCTATTTATTTTGTAGTTCCCATATATTTTCTTATTCTTATTACTTGTTTAAGGTCAGTTAATCCAAACTCCTTTATTTTCAATTTTGGCATCTATTGGCAAAGGCACAGTTGAACAACTTGCATAATTCTACTTGAAAATCAACCTCAAGGACCATAAATTCAATTCTTTGTTGCTCTTACTGATTCATTTTTACTGCTTTTTTTTACTTGCTATCATATGTGTTTTCAGTTCCAGATATTGAATATATAACACTTTATGATGAAAAGTTCAGTTTTCTATGGTCACAATTAAAAACCAATCAAAATGTCTGTCTCCTTTTCTCTTAACTAATTTTTATCTTGTAACTGAGGCACTAAACCTGCCTTAGTGGGGAGGAGTGTAATTGAAAAGCACCCTTATGTATGAACCTCATTGCAAAAAGTTATTTTTCTTTTTCTTTGAACTTCATCTTTAAATCTGTAAAAAAAAAATTGAAATTAGGCCACGTTGTTATTATGAGAGATTAGTTATAAAAGCTCATGGAGGGGGAAAAAAATCTTTGTATTGAGGAAAGAACAATGATTTTATTTTTCAGGCTTTGAATATCAATGTGATATTCTTAGCAACCTCAGGAGCCAAGCATCATGATAATGGTATACAAGAGATACAGAGTTACCCTTGATTCCTAAGGCACATGGCAATGTTGTCTCAAGCAAAGAGCATGAACAGGGGGACAAAAAGGGAGAGGAGGAAGTACATAGAGAAGCCTAACCTAGGGACCCTTGGGACATCAGCTCCCACCAGAAAATAAAAGACAAACCCAACTGCAAGGTCTAGGCAACAGAAGTAATTACTATGTGCATTTTATTAGTTGGTATGTGAGATTTTGCCTAAAGACTGAACAAATAAAGCAATCCATGACATTTTATTACCTAAGTAATTCCTGGGTGATGTGTGTTATGTATATGCTGCCCCTGGATTTCAAAGCAAAAGAGAAGGGAGGAGAGAAGAGGATTCTGCCAGAGCAAAAGTGTGATGATTTTTGGAAATGCTTCTAGGAGCTGAGTTATTCGATGTTAGTGGTTATATCCATTCCTTCCCTGTAGCAGTTCCTTGGACTGGCAGGTTATAAATTCTATGATTCTCTCCTCCCACCACTGTGCCATTCCTGGAGAAGAATCCACTGAGGAGAGGAAGGGGCAAAGTTTGAATGGGCCACTTCAATAGGGATGACTGGATACCAAAATGAATCATTTTCATTTTTTCGTATATTAGCAATGTTGAATTCAAGGGAATTATCCTAAGTAACAATGTGACTACTGACATAAATTTTACAATACTGTACAACAATTAATTACCATATGCTTGGATATTATTGTGGCATTTATAACAACAACAAAAGATCTCTGCTTGCTCTTTTGTATTGAGGGACAATGCTATTACATTCAATTATTTAATTGTGTCTGTATCTCTTAGACTGAGCTGGATCTTGGATAAAAGTATTTTAGCAAGATATTGTGTAGTCCACTTGGATTATACAGAAGCAATGGGCCTACTGCTGAGGGATATAGCTGTGTCTTAGATAAAATAATCATTGCCTTCTCACAAGCAATAAAATTACTTTGCTTACATGGGTAATGGAGAAAAACTAACAAAGAATACTTATGGAGATTAAAAGACTGTTTACACTAAAGATCATGTGCATTTCAATTTCTATAGTGAGAAAGTAGGGAATAATTATTCCTAGGAGAAAAATAACACACCAGAATATGGAGCATACTTATAAAGAATATGAACAATGCTCTGTGTATTAGCATAAGAATAAAGTGGTGGGGTAAGGATTAAACTGGTCAAAAGTAGCTTTCAAAGTTAGCCAGCAAGGAAGAAGTGCTTGTTATTCACTGATTGTCAGGCTTTCACATAACTAAAGTAACTTGTACTGTTTACAAAGTCATATGATTTTAATTTAAAAAGACCTTGAGATGCTCAGAGCTGTGTAGAGATGACAGATTAATGGACTTCTCATGCAACCTAATATTACAGCAAATCCTTAAAGCTGCCTCCAGTTGAACTAAAATGAAAAAGGGGTATAGCTCACCACAGTCCTGCCAGTTTTAATTATCCATCCGATTGGCTTATGACTTGCAGTTGGGTTATTATTAAAGCAGTGAGGACAGATGAATGATACAGGCTGTTTTTTCTAGAAATCAATAGAACACATCCTGAATCAATCAAGCCTCTACAGTAGCATTTCCCCTTCTAAATTTCTTTCTGTTTATATGTACCTTTGAAATGTGAATGAAAACCACAATGCAATATCACCTCACATATGTAGTTAGAATTCCCATCATCAAAAAGACAATAGGTAACAAGTGTTGGCATGGATGTAGAGAAAAGGAAACCCTTGTGCACTTTGGTGGGATTTTAAATTGGTACAGCCACTATGGAAAAGAGTATGGAGGAGCCTCAGAAAATTAAAAAAAATAGAATTACTATGTGACCCACCAATCCCACTCTGAGAATATATCAGAAGGAAATGAAAACATTAACTCAAAATGTTATCTGCACCTTCATGTCCATATCAGCATTGGACATGTTTACAATAGCCAGGACATGGAAACAACTTAAGTGTCCATCAACAGATGAGTGGATGAAGAAGTTGTTATCAAAGAGTACAAATTTCCAGTTATAAATAAGTAAGTACTAACCAGGGATGTAATGTACCTGATGGCTAGAGCTAACACTGATATATAATATATAGGAAAGTTATTGAGAGAAATCCTAAGAGTTCTCATTACAATGAGAAAATGTTTCATTTTTTATTCCTTTCCTTTCTTTTTATTGTAGCTGACCAGTAGTGGTAATAATTATTGGTAATAATTTCACAATACATGTAAATCAAACAATCATGTGGTACACCTTAAACTTATACAGTGATATATGCCAATTATTTTTCAATAAAACTAGGAAAAATATAAATAAATACCAACTATTATTCTGTTTGTCTCAATTGGAAGGTTAATGAGAATTACATAATGGCTTTTTCTAAATATTAAACACACTATTGATAGACCAAAGAAATGACATTAATCATGCAAATAAGGAAATAAAAAGCTGAATCTGTAAAATAAAATGTTAGCAGTAGACCATGTTTAAATAGCTGTAATTAAATATTGTGCACTCACAATATATTTCCTTTTGACCAGAGAACACACTTTGTTCTTATATAGTGTGAAGTCCATATTATATTTTTTATATTGTCAAGGGGCTTTGTTTTTGGTAGTACATAAGCAACATATAAAGAATCTACATCAATAAGGTCTATCCTAATTAGAATTCTCACCTGAAACTGACAGAAATCTAAACCCAAAATGAAACTATTTAGAAACCTAATCACATATAAATAACACACTGTCATTCTTTTAAGCCCTCTTTTCCTTGGGCAATAATTATTGAAGTCATCTATTACTGATAATGTGAACATACATGACTAATTTCTTTTGAATATGCACACACACGCACGTACACACACACACACATACACAAGTGAATTAGAAGATGAGTAAATAGAAAATACCCCCATAATCACAGGATGAAAACAGATGGATAATACAGAACAGAGAGATAAACAGGATTCTGGAAAGATGCAGAGTAAGAAGCACCAGAATCTATCTTCCCATCCTAGACAACAAACGAACTGGCAGAATCTGTCTGATATAACTGTTTGGAACTCAGTCACCAATTGAAGGCTTACAAATTCAAGGAGGAAAGCTTGGACAATAAACTATGGTTAATCTATAACAATCAAAAAAGCAAAATTAATAAAAACAGAAAGGAAAAACTCTTGGGAAGAAAAATAATCTAATTGCCAAAATTACCAGATTATTAGATTCAAATGTCCAGTTTTCAGCAACAACAACAAAAATAACAGAATTCAAGGAACAGGAAAGTATGGCCCAATCATAGGAAAAATAAATCAATAAACATCGTTCCTGATAACTATCTGATAGTGGTGGATCTACTACACAAAGACTTTAAAGCATCTGTCTTAAAAATGCCTTAAAAAATTAAAGGAAGATGTGGATAAAGTCAAGAAAACAATGTATGAAAAAAATGAAAATATTAATAGATAGAAAAATTAAAAAGAACCCACAAAGAAATTCTGGAGCTGAAAAATATAACAAAAATTTAAATTTACTAGAAGGATTCAGATAGAGATGTGAGCAGTCAGAAAAAAAGAATTAGCAAGCAAGAATATAAGACAGTAGGAATTATCAGCTCTGAGGAACAGAAAGAAAAAAGATTGAAGAAAAGTGAACAGAGCCTAATGGTCCTGTGGGAAACCAATAAGAAGGCTACCATATACATTGTGGGAATCCCAGAAAGAAAATTGAAAGAGAAAGGGGGGAAATATTTCATGAAATAATGACTGAAAACTTCTCAAATTTGATGGAAGATGTGAATATAAACATTAAAGCAACTCAGCAAACTCCAAGAAAAATGAACCCAAAGAGACCTGAAACATAGTATAATTAAACTTTCAAAAGCCAGAGAGAAGAAAGGAATCTTGAAAACAGCAAAAGAGAAGTGACTTGTCAGTTCTGAGATCCTCAGAAAAATTATTAGCAGATTTCTCAGAAATTTTGGAGACCAGAATGCAATGGGCCAGTATATTGAAAGTGTTGAAAGAAAAAATAACTGTCAACTAAGGTAGAAAGTAAGACATTGCCAGATTAAAAAAAAAGAAGAAGAAGAAGCTGAGGGAGTTTATTATTGTTAGAGCTGACTTGCATTAAATGCTAAATATAGTCCTATATGATGAAATGAAAAGATACTAGATAATAACTTTAAATCATATGAAGAAATAAAGATCTCAATATCAGTAAAAAAGTGGGCAATTATAAAAGCTAATATTGTCTTAACTCTGTTTTGTAACTCCGCATTTTGTATTCTACACAATTTAAGAGACTAACATAATTAAAATAATTGTTAGTTTATCTTTTGGGGCACCTGATGTATAATGATGTAATTTTATTATATCAACAATAAAAAGGAATGAACATGGACATGGATCTGAAAATGAGTATAGAGATTTTATGTTAGTGAAGTAAAGCTGATATATATTCAAATGAGAGTGTAATCATTTTAGGATGTTAAATTAATCTTCATGATAGCTACAAAGACCTATAGAATATACACAAAAGGATATGAGAAAGGAATTTATACATGTTACTACAAATAATCAAATTTACTACAAAATACAAAGGAAGATAGTATGCAGGAAATGAGGGACAAAAAAATTATAAGACATACGGAAACAAATAGAATGACAGAAGTATATCTCTCCTTATCAGCAATCACTTTAAAAATAAATGGATTAAACTCTTTAATCAAACACAGAAGTTGGCAAAATGAATTTTTTTTAAAAAAGAAAGAAAATCATGATCCAACCATATGCAGTGTATAAGAGATTCATTTTAGATCCAAAGTCACAAATAGTAAAAAGATGGAAAAAAAAGTAAAAAGATGGAAAAAAAAGTAAAAAAGATGGAAAAAAAAGTAAAAAAGATAGAAAAAGATATTCCATGAAAATAGTAACCATAAAACAAAGGGTAACTATAATAATAATAGACAAAGAGTTTATAAATAAAAAAATGTTCATAAAAGACAAAGAAGGGCATCATATCTTAATAAAAGTTTCAGTATAGCAACTTCTTGCTATAAATCTTGCTATACCTTCTATAGCAAAGCATTTACACACCTAATAACACACCATCAAAATACATGAAGCAAAAATTAACAGAAGTAAAGAGAGAATTAGACAGTTCTATAAAAATAGTTGGAAACATCATCATCCCACTCTCAACGATGAATAGATCAAGTAGACAGAAATAAGTAAGGGAAACATAGGACATGAATGACACAATAAACCAACTACATCTAACAGACATATAGAACATGCTACCCAACAGCAATAGAATATGCACACGATGTATTTTTCAAGATGCATGTGATATATTTCTCAAATGCATATGATATATTTTTCAAGATAGACCATATATTAGGTCATAAATTAATTCCTAATAAATTTTAAAAGATTCTTTCTGATCGATGTGTGATAAAGTTAATAATTAGTAATAAACCAAAAACTAGAAAATATAAATTTGCCGAAATAAAATATACTATTAAATAACTAATAAATCAAATAAGAAATCACAAAGGAAATTAGAAAATATTTAGAGATGAATGAAAATAAAAATATAAGATGCTAAAACTTATGGAATGCAGCAAAAGCAGTGCTAAGAGGAAAATTTATAGTTATAAATGCTTACATTAAAAAATAAGAAAGGTCTCAAATTAACAGCCTAATCTTGAAATTAAGTAACTAGAAAAAGAACAAACTAAACACAAAGTATCAGTAGAAAGGAAATAAAGATTAGAGCAGAGTTAAATGAAATAGAAAACAGAAAAACAATAAAGTTAATGAAACCTAAAGCTGATTCTTTGAAAAGATCAACAAATTGACAAAACTTTAATTTATATGGACTGAAAAAAATGAGAGAAGACTCAAATTACTAAAATTAGAAAATGAGGACATTACTACAGATTCTATAGAAAAAAAAATATTATAAAAAAGAACTAAGAACAATTGTACACCAACAAATTAGATAACAAAGATAAAATGACCAAATTCCTAGGAACACAAAACCTACCAAAATTAAACCAAGAAGAAATAGAAACTCGAAATAAACTTATAACTAGTAAGGAAATTGAAATGGTAATAAATCTCCTGAAAAAGAAAAGCCCTGCTTCCAATAGCTTTACCGATAAATTATAACATTTAAAGAAGAAATTACATCAATCCTTCTTAAACTTTTTTTAACTGAAGTGAGAACACTTTTAATTCATTCTTTGAGGACATTTTCCTAATACCAAAGGCAAAGACACTAGAATAAAATATTCCTTGACATAGACCAATGTCCCTTGTGAACATTGATGCAAAAATCCTCAACAGAATTTTTCTTAAACAAATTCAGCAGTATTATTAAAGAAATTGTACACCATGACCAAGTAGGATTTATTCCTAGAATGCAAGATGGCTCAACATATAGAAATCATAAATTGATCAATGTAATATGCCACATCAACATTAAATTAAGAAAAAAAAACCCCACATAATTGCCTCAATTAGTCTAGAAAATGCATTT
>NW_006432669.1:10865087-10880184 GCF_000325575.1 Pteropus alecto
ACTAGAAATAGAAGGACTATACTTCCACATAATAAAAGCAATATATGAAAAATCCATAGTCAACATCATATTCAATGGTGAAAGATTGAAAACTTTTCCTGTAGGATGAGGAACAAGGCAAGCATGCTTGCTTTGCTACTTCTATTCAACATAGTACTGGAAGTTCTAGCCAGAACAATTAGGCAAGAGAAAGAAATGAATGGCATCCATATTGGAAAGGAAAAAAAACAGATTATCTTTTTGCAGATGATATAATCTTATATATAGAAAACTAAAACTTCCACAAAAATTTGTTAGAATTAATAAATGAAATCTGCCATTTAGCAAGATACAAGGTCGACACATGAAAATTAGTTGCATTTTGAAGAGTGATGTCATCAAAATGGCAAAACAATTTTTTCCTGATTTGTGATTCTTCTTCACAAAAAGACCAATGAGTGACTGTCCATAGATAAGACAGGATTGTGATAATCCTAGAACTTGCTGGTGAGGCTGAAGCACTCCCATAAACAACATAGACTAAGAAGGACTACATTGGAAGAGTAAGAGAAGCAGTTTCACTTTGATAACATTACTTCCAACCCCCATTCCCAGGCAAGCACAGCACCAAACTTAGAGGGCCCTCTTGGGACGACAGTTAATCCAGTGAGAAAAATAAAACCCAAGGTGGATATCCAGCTTCACCCGCATTGTAGGATTCTTCCTGGGAGGCTCACTTCATAAGGGTACTTGTGGTGTTTAACTACTAGGGATGTCTACAAGCTGTGCAATCAAGGACACCAAGCTGAATTGAATGATGATGATCTTTCCCTGTTGAAATGAACCAGTAAAGTCTGGTAGAGAAGATTGATTTCAGTAAATATGCAGAGTATAAAATCTACATACAAAAATCAGTTGTGTTTCTATACACTAACAATGAAATATCTGAAAAAGAAATAAAGAAAACAATGTCATTCATAGTGGTTACAAAACAAAATACTTGGGAATAAATTTAACTAAGAAGTTGAAAAATCTGTACACTGAAAATCATAAGATATTGATGAAAAAGTTAAAAAGACAAAAATAAATGGAAAAATGTGTATTAGAAGAACTAATATTCTTTAAGTGTCACATATAGAGTCAATGCAATCCTATCAAAATTCCAATATTATTATTATACATAATAATCCCCAAATTTGGATGTGGGAAATGATTTCTTAGATACGACATTCAAAGCACAGGAAACACAATAGTTTGGATATTATGAAAAATTAATATTTTGTGCATCAAAAGACACTATCAACAGAGAGTAAAAAGGTAATGCCTGAATGTGAGAAAATATTTGGAAATAATATATTCAATACGGGATTATAGAGAACTCCTAAAAAAAAGACTCAATTCAAAAATGGGCACCGGGCTGGAATGGACAGTTCTCAAAAGATGACGTTCTGATGTCCAGTAGGCACATGAAAAGATGCTAAATGTTACTAATGACTAGAGAAATGCAAATAAAACTAATATGTGATACTATCTCATGCCCATTAGGGTGGCTGTTAAGAAGCAAACAGAAAATAACAAGTGTTGGCAGAGATGTAGATTAATTGGATCTCCATGCACTGTTGGTGGGAATATAAAATGGTATAACTGCTGTGAAAAGTAGTATGGTATTTTCTTAAGCAATTAAAAATACAATTTGCATATTATCCAGCATTTTCATTTCTGGGCATTTACCAAAAGGATGTACAGTGTTTGAAAAAAGAAGAATTAAAAATTATATACTATATAAACAGTGACCAAAGGCTGAAGTAGTCATACTAATACCAGAAAAATGTGTTCATCCTAACATCAGAAAGAGACTTGTAAACAAATATTGCTAGATAGAAATGAGACATATCATAATGATATCTTAATGATAACAGGAATAATACAATAGGAATATATCAGAATCCTGTTACTATATTTGCCAATAACAATTTTCAAAATTACAAAGCAAAACTTGATGGAATTAAGAAAGGAGAGATAGATAATTATTATAGAAGACTCATAAGTTATTGAAATCTCCAGTCTTCAAAATCAGAATCTTCAAATCTGCTTCATCTTTGCATAGCTGTTTTTCGCTATACACGAGAAATCTCCCTTCCTCTTATAGGAATACATATGACTGCATTTAGGACATAACCAGATAATTCAGAATAATTCATCTATCTCAAAATCCTTAATTACATCTTCAAAGACCTCCCCATCCCCGTTTTTGCCATACAAGGTAACATTCACAGGTTCTAGAGATTAAGGCATGGTTATCTTTGGGGGGAACATTTTTCAGTCTACCACAATTGCTCACCCAGATGTCCTTCCCTATCGGAACCTGACTTTACTGTTGGAGACTTGGTGAAGCAATACACTGAGCTTTCTATAAAGTGTTGGTCCTCTTATAATCATATTCTGGGCACCATGACCACCTTTTCTTTTAGATACCCTTTTCCTACAATACTTTCCTTCATGACTTTTATGTAAAATATATGGAGTTTGTATCATCGGGCTTTAAATCCCTAGCATCATTACTTACTAGCTGTGTAAATTACTCACTTTTTTCCCCCCTCAATATCTTTATATTTCTCATTCCAGGGTTTTTGTATTAGATAGGGTAATGCATGATGTAAACTATTTAGAAAAATATCCAGCCACACATTAATGTCCAATAATTGCAAGTTAATTTTGTTTTGCTGCCGTTTTCACTCACCAGAATGTGCTCCATCAGGAGTGAGGCTGTTATCTGTTATTTGCTCCCAGTAAATATACCATTGCCTGCCACATAGTACGAATTCAAAAATAATATTTACCTAATTAATCATACAAGTTATTTATCTTTTTAACAAAATGTCATTCACTTTATTACAGTTTCTTTCAGCTGTCTTCATAATCATTAGTGCTATCTATGGCTGAATTGACCTCTAAAGAAACTGAAATCAACAGATCAGCCATGTCACAAAAACTCAATTTTCTGAAAGAATTCACTGACCTGCCCTTTGCCACCTATGTGGAAGACAGTGATAAAATTCAAATGCAACAGATGGTATAAGAGAGTCCGCACATGACAATTACCCATTCTTTTGGACAATTGGACACGATTATTATTTTGGCAAATATTTTTATGCTTTCACACAGTTTTCTTACTGATGACTTACTTCAGTCTTCATGTTTCACAAACGGACATTAGTAATTCACTGGAATGAGTAAGTGACTCTAACATGTCTTTTCTTCTAACACCGTCTCACACCCACTATGTTGGTAATTTGATTTAAGTTAATTCTCACTTTCATTTCTATTAAAAAATCATAGTAATGGCAGAAGTTCCACCCATAAGTATTATATATCATCATGAAACACAAATAATTTAAGGCTGTCTTTTAGTCCCCAATATTTTTAAATCATCCTTAGAAATCTTTGTCACAATTAAATTTGATCCTAGTAATACACTGGCCCCAGGGTAAACTAAATACTTTTTTTATTTCTCTCCTAACCGGTTTTAAATCTTTTCTCCCCCTTACCATAATTACAAAATTCCAGAGCTCTACACAAATATGTGTGTCTATTAAAAGCAAAATAATTAACAGACAACAACAAAAAAGAATGAGAAGATAATTAAAAATAAATGTTTCCCAGATTTCACCAGCCTGAGGCCCACTGTAATTCTCCTACGTGCAAGCCTATAGTTATGTGAAATACCTGAATCACACACTGTAAATCCATTCGTTTCAGTCAAAAAAAAAAAAGGAAGTAGGACAACACCCTAAAGATATCAGTTCACTCTAATTCAATTATTAAATGTATTATGAATCTAGCAAACACATCAACAACCATTTTTTTTTCTGAAAACAGTTTGTTACTTAAAGTTCATATGAAAAATTAACATGTAAAAATAGCTATGAGTTCCTATAAAAGAACTATGTGATTATATTACACCAACCATGGATTTAAACATGCTATAATTCCTCTCATTAAACAGTATGTTACAGTCACGTTCCTGGTCAGATCAATCAGTGGAATACAGTAAAAATATCTAGAAATAGACTCAAGTACATATGAAAATTTTAGTGCATGATGAAAATGTCTTCACCAATCATTGGGTCAAAGGCAGACTTTTTGAAATAAGTGGTGCCAGGATGATATGATAGCATTTTAGAAAAAGGTGAAAGTGGTTACACTATACACAAGAATAAACGCCAAATGAATCATAAGTCTAATGTAAAAAAAAATGAAATTATGCAAATACAACTGGGAAATCGAATAAATTTTTTCATGTGAGGAAAACTTTATAGCTGACTCCAATAAAGACGTAGAAAAATAAAATATTGATATATTAGACTATATGATGTTTAGAAACATACTTCTGCATGAAAAAAATTATCAGAGTTAAAATGCACATGACATGTATATATAACAAAATCAGACATACACATTCAAATATATATTTGGAGAGAAAGACAGAGACAGAAAGACATAGACAAAAGCAAATCTGTGTCAACCAAAACTTTAGACTAATATTTTTCTAATTTTAAAGTTTATTTTTTAATTAAAAGTTTAAAATGTGTATTGTTATCTAAGTAAGCGAGAGTACAGTTATTAAGGGTAACATTAAATTTACTGTTTAACTCATAGACAAAATTATTTTGGAAACTTTGGTTTTCCAGCGTTGTTCTTAAATTACTTTCAGTACATGCTTCCTTGGGGAGGACACAGAACAGGGTCAGAACACTGTGCTATAAAACCTCCAGTCTAGGAGTTAGGTTAAGTTAGACAGGGGAGAAAAGGAACAGAAGACCAGCTCAGAGACCACCCAAAGAACACCCTTTTGGTAGTAGAATTCTGGATATACAATTCTGGATAGAATTGTAGGCAGGGAGTTATATAGCAGCCAAGTGTCAATCAAAATGACCTCATGCACCAATCATTTGTAACCACCCTTCGTGGCCCTAATATAATACAGACCTTCCCACTTCTGCATTGTTACAGCCCTCTTCACTGAGAATCCTGTCCTCCCTTGTTGAATACTCCATCTTTTATCTTTTCACCTCCCAAATTCCACAGGGCTATAGTCTACCTTAGCTAATTGCATTTCTGCTTTCTGCATTGTTACCACCACCACCACCACCACCACCACCACCACCCCCCCGCCACACACACACCCATGCCCCCAAATGGTAACATAGGAAAGAGAAGTTGCCAATCATTCGACATTTTATTTGGGAGGGAGGCTATTTACGATACAGGAAAAATAACTACAAATATTGCTTCTAAATTGTTTTAAATATTGGATGATTCTAGAAATTAGGTTTTTAAATGTTGACTAATGAACACAAGAATTTAAAATGAGAAGAACAAGTATGACTTAGTAGAATGTTAGTTATCCATTCTAAAGAAGATGAAAATATCTTGTACTTTTTTTTCTGTTTGAAAGCAACTTTAAATTTGCTTATTAAGTTCTAGTCAGTAATTTTCTAAAATTCAGACTTAACTTGGCTTATAAAATAGTTCCGAAAAATTATTTCTTGAAACAAATTCATTTTTCTATTCACTGAGGTGACATCCAGCCAAGGAATTAAGTAGTCACTCATAAAAGTAGCTGAGTGTTTTGCCCATCTAAGCTTGCATTTAGCTGCCACACTCAGCAGGGCCCTCACCACTTTCAGAAGTGTATAGGTCACACATTGCATGTATTCATTCATACTAGAGGGTGTTAGGAGCCAGAATATGCATCCCAGACTGAGATACAACTTATTTGCTTATCTTTGTTCAAGAATGTAACACATTACTTTAGTGCATCTTTGTACATCTGAAATTTTAGTCTAATGATAAAGAATCTGAGATCTAGACAGATACATTGACTGTACGGATGGATTTTGTTTAGAGTCAAGTTGAAGCCCAGGGAGAGCTTGACAAACTCTGTGCTTCTCACACTTTAATCTGCATATGAATCACTCGAATGTTTTGTTAAAATGCAGTCAATTCAAAATGTAGATTCTGGTTCAATTTGTCAGGGAAGAGCCTGATATTTTGCATTCGTAAATTGCTCCCAGGTGATGTCCACATTGCTGGTCTGTATACCATATTCTGAGTAGCAAAGTATTAGAGAGAGGATTGTGATTCTCTGGGAGCCTTCCTTGGCCACCATACTTTTTGAAAAATCTCTGCACCAAATTTTACACCATCTTCCCTTCCACTCCAAGAGTCATTGCAGCTTGGATCAGAGGTGGGCTGCTCACAGAAAGACTGTTATCTATAGATTTGCCAGTGGCCTATGATGTGGCCTGGCATGAGACTACAGCCAGTGAGTGGATTTCTTTATCAGCTAGAGACCATCTCTCCAACAATGGCCTTTTTGGGCTTTGGGGTGTTGGTGTGTATGTATGAGAGAAAGGGAGGGAAGACAGAGAGAGAGAGAGAGAGACCAATAGAACAGAGGAGAGGGAACATAAAAAGTATCTCAATTCTCTTATAAGAATATAAAGGATACCTTCTAGAGTTACTGCTGCATCCCAGAACCTCTGGCATATACTTGAGGTAAGTTCTATTGTGTACCTAGATCTTTTCGATACCAGATTGGTAGTTGTTGAAGCATCTACCACTTAACTCGCTTATGTATTCTTACAAATAAACTTTCCACAAGTGGGATAACTGAGTATCTTTCCTCTTAATCACTTGAAACATTGTCTCAGATGAGCCCGAAGTTGCTCCACTATTCATACATTTCAAATGTCTATATCTCTATTTTGAAGATTTATATTGAAAACTTTTTCTAAACTCCAGAATCAGGAGTAGGTAGGTACATAGGAAGGAAGGAAGGAAGGAAGGAAGCATTCATAGATAGATACACACATAGATACATTTTATTGATACTGACACAGGAGCAAGATTTATGGCCCAGAGAATTTTACCAACCTTAAGGCATTCTTGATAGTATCTATGCAGAAGAAGCAAAAGATTCTCCTCACTCTTACCAATGGTAACTCAAATTATGGATCTATAGCAAACACAAAGCAGGGAGCAAGAACCCTATCCTTATACTGAGATAGTAGTTAAAGTCTTATCAAAAAGACAATTTCAGTTTAATCTTTAGGGAGACATGTATAAAACTTCATCTGAATTTTATTTTTTTAAACATTGATAGTCTATGTCTTTGTATCCTAAGATAATATATTATTGATTACATACAGGATAAAGTGAGGTATTTGTAAAATATCTGGTAAAAAATAATTAATATACAGTATTCTACATGACATAGAATATATGAACCTTTAGGTCTTCTGAAGTATTAAATTCATCACTTAAATTAAACTGCCCTGAATGCAGTCACAGTCGTTCCTTCAAACCATGTTAAAAAGAGAAGGATGTTACATTTTCCTAGAAGTTGTGCAGAAAAGGAAACTTTACCTGAATTTTAAAGATTGGGAAGTATTTAGGCCAGGGAAAATACTAAACATTGTGGTAAAGGTAAAAACATCATCAGATTCTTACCTCAACTATAGAAAAGGATAGTGACACACTGATAACATGTATCAAATTACCCTCCCTCCACTCCTAGAATGCTTTACCACTATAAAAAAAGTTATTTTTGCAGTGTGAAATAGATTCGAGGGATGCTTTGGAGTGAGGTCTTATCAACAGACTATTTTTTACATCCCACAGGCCAAGGGACCTCCAATCAGCTTTCTGATATTAGAGAAGGAAAAGACACCTTAGAAAATCCACATAATTATAGGTGAACATGTGTCACTGAAATTAAAGAATTTTTCTGCCCGAGTCAAATATGCTAAAATCGTCAGTTTCTTCAAACCAGCCCTTATCTGACCTTAATCATAAATTTTAAAATACGGGCACCTCGATATTGTAGTTTAAGCACTAAATTCACACAAATATACAGAAATTTGTAAGTACATTTGTACATCTCATACATAAGTGCATAAATGACCAAACTGGGCACCACATTTCCCAGCTAAGTATAACTAAGGAAAATGAATTTGTCTGCTTTTTAATGAATATCTTCCAAGAGGAGTTGTCTATTAGGATCATGTGCCACGCATAGAGTAATAAGGTAAATTTCTCAGAAAGAAAAATATGAGGTTGCCAAAAAGCCAAAGCAATTTCTAGCACTGGCATTCCATGGAACAGTTCCAGGCATTCCATCTCGCCACGCCCCCCCCTCCGCCCCCATTAGCAAGTGAAAATGTTTACATATTTTGAGATTGTAGAATGAAAAGAGCACGTCAAAGTTCTGTTCTGTTTCCGAGGTTTGGGAGAATGCCGTGGCTCTTTCATCCGCTTCACCCTCTGCCCCTCTGATAATTTTATCTTCATTTACATCGATGTTGTTTTCACCTTGTAATACCATCTGTTGCTGGTTTGGAGCATTTTGATTTTTTCTCATATTGGAGAGAAAATCAAAATTTATCAGCTCTGGAACTTCATACTAACACTCTTTTTAGGACACTTGATGAATTTCAAAGCCCTTTAGGTTTTTGTCTTTGCACCTCCATAAAAATAAGTTCAATTTTTATGGAGTATTGAATTTAATTATGTATTTAATTATGTATTTATTGTTTCTCTCATAGATTATAGGAAAGAACCCACATGTATTTATCTATAAAGCCTTTCTTACCTATGTGTTCATGTAAAGGTACCATGCCGCTAGTACTTTATCTGTTACATTCTTCTATGTGATGCTCTGGATAGTCTTTATATGAACAAATGAGAAAAAAGTTTGTGTCAAGTACCCTAAATCACTTGCCTTTATTTATTTTTCTGTTGTAAATTAGATTTAGAAAAGACCTTTTTAAAATAATCACTGTGGTGTTCTTCAGAAAAAGCATTTCCAAAAATAATTTAGGCACGTTCAAATTTCCTTACTATATTAATATTATTTTAAAGGAAGGTATTAAAATTATAATTACTAATGATTGACAGCAAAATAACAAGGTGCCATACATTTAAAACTTGGTTTTAATAAAGTTTTCCTTTTGAGTCAACTCCATAATTTTAGAATAAAATTTTTAATTTTTAACATGAAAGTCTCACAAACAATATTGAGTTATGCTTTCTACTATACCAGAACAATTTTAAGGACTCAATAAATGATAAAAAGAATATAAATTTTGTTTATAGTACTATTGGTATTAATGTTATTAGTGCTATACTCTTAAACATAAAGCAGAGAGATTTACTTTGACAAGATGAAACCGTAAATGAGTCTGTCTTATTACTGTCAATTTATATTTCAATAATAAGCAAAATAATATCAACTGAAATATTTTCTCCATGATTCATTCTATATTTTGGGCATTTAAGCTGTAAGTTTAGTAACACCATTTTATACATATTATAAATTTTACTTAATGCCTAACTATGGAATTTTATTTTATTTCAATAATTATCACATTCTTTTCCAAGTTACTGGGTTCTCAGAATAGCTTATTTGTTGTGTATGAAGAAAAACATCACTCAGTAATTCCATTTAAGGATATACCTTACTTGTTGAGCCATGGCATAATCAAAGTGACTTCAAAACTGTCAAAGGGACAGACATAAAAAAGTTTAATTTTAATCTATTTTCTATTAACCCCTTGTGTTATTGCAAAATTTTGAGTTTTATTCAAGTGAAGCAGTTTATAATAGATTCAACATTAAACTAGCAAAAAGGAATATGTATGATAGCAACTCTGCTGTCACATTGGGTCTACACTGTAAAAATCATGGACTGAGATATTTTGTATCTGGAAGGAAACTTCAAGACCTTTGCTTTCAATCTTCTCCCTTTGTCTAAGCCCCAGAGTGGTCAGTTGGCTAACCAAAACCAAAGAATGAGCTATTATAAAATCGTAAATCCTAGTCAATCTCATTTGCTGACTTCTAATTCTGGGCATTTTGTATTACAGTAACAAATTCTGTAGCTCATTTTCTTTTTAATTTTACCGTTTAAACTGTTTCAATACCTTACCACATAGCTCGTTGTCACAATATGTCTGTGAGTCTATTTAACTAGACTGACTTTTAGAAATATACAGCATTTGAACTCTAAAATATATTTTTCTATATTTTTATATCTATTCCTAATTTAAATTATTTCTTAAAATTTACCCTTTCAAATAAAATGTTTAATTTTTACAGTTAAAATTATATTATACTTTTTATATACCGAAATTTAGTGGCATCCTCAGTCTCAATTGATTCCACTGTAGCTTGAACTTGATAATGACTTAAGGAAAAAGATCAACATTTAAAAATAAATGAAGGAAGAATATTCTCATCATATCCAAATAATAAATTCATGAAAAGTTAAATATTATTTATTTCAGAATAAGTTAAAGAGGCATGCAGAACTATACATTTAGATCATAGATGGTAGAGCTGTTTTTCCCTAACAAAGCAAGGGCCCAGTCTTTTTGGATCAGTGTTCTACTTTTTAATAATTTCTATGCCCATTGACACCATAATTTAACTCGAGGAGCCATAACAGTATTTTAAGTTGATTACGATAGAGCGTATAACAAGATGATGTCCATCACTTCATAAAACAGTGAGAAACGTTAGAATGGTGCTAGTGAATGCATTTTTTCCACACCATTACAGACACCTCACAGATAGGTAATTTTGGCCTTAGATTCTGCCAAGTCACTAGATCATTTCAGAAAGCATCCTCATCTACCACTAGCAATATCTCACTCATTTATTTAATAATCTAATATGACCCATACATATTTATGTTAACGTATTAAGAGAATAATGGAACATCAGCTTGGCCACAGTGGATTATGAAGGCATCACTATGCTGCATATGGTCTATCATGTGAGTTCTTAGGCAAGTAACTGAACTTCTTAGAGCCTCAACAACCTTCTACTCTGTGAAAGACAGATAGTAGAAACACCACATAAAGATAAGATTTAGATAGAAAAGAGTGGGAAGAGATATCCTTGTAAGGCCAGAAAAGGATAAAAAGCTATATTTGAGTCAAGAGAAAGAATTCATATACAGAAGAATTAGTCAGAATGGCTATCACCAGGAAAAAAGGAATTGTATTTACAAATTCCCTAATGATAGAGGGAAAGTTGTGATGACTAAAGTAGAGGGGAGACGGAAAATATCTACTACATAACCTGTATCTCTTCAAAAAAGCCATTGTGATACAATTACATTTCTAATAGTTGGAGTCAAGATCAGCTTAGAGAAGAGAGAATAGTTAAATTTAAAGGCAGACAGGAGAGGTTGTTCTCATTTTTTCCTGGATGCAAACAATATTTTATATTCATGAATAGGCTATATATATTATAACAATTTCTACATGGCAAGGTTAACACATACTAAAAGCTACCAAGTATATCACAAAATAAGAAAAATATTCTCTAATTTCAGTGACCAATAAGTAGAGAGTCCTGAAGGAGATTCATGCACGAGTATGCATCTATTACATGATTAAAGAAGGCATTTAAGATTCATATGAGGGGAGGATTTAAAAATGAATTAGAAATAATTGACTATACATTTGAAAAAATTTTAAAAACAGATGCTTACCTCACATCATGTAAAAAGAAATATTCTTGAAGAAGTTAGGAGTTAATATTAAAAATATATATATAAACTATAGTACATTATAGAAAAATATTTTTATAATTTTTGTAGTATGGGCTTTTCTAAGCCTAAGCATGACATAAATTTCAAAAACAATAAGGAAAAGACTGAGTAATTTGTGTTCATAAAATTGTAAAAATGCTCATAAAAAAGTTTTAAAACAATCTCGACTGGTTAAAAATATTAACAAATGACATAATCGACAAATACTTTTCATAAAATAAAGAGTTCTTACAGGTAAATATTAAATTATTATAATAGAGAAAAAGATGAAAATATCTATGTAATAACATATAATGAGCAACTAACATGTCAGGCAGTGCATCTGGTGTATTACATATATCGTGTGCGCGCGTGTGTGTGTGTTAACATGCATTGAGTATTTACTATGTGCCAGGTTCTATGCTGAGTGCTTGTTATTTATATCACTTAATCCTCACAGTAATCCTTTGATGTAGGTACTCACTATCTTTTTTTTTCATAGATTAAGAAAATGCCTCTCAGTAAAGTACTTTGCTCAACGGTTCACACTAGTTAAATAGCAGAGTAATCTGACCCCAAAGCCCAAGTTTCTAAGTACTACATTATTTGAAATTGTAAAACCTTGTATCATTATTTATAATAAGGGCTATGTTGGAAACAGGTGTCAACTAAATTATTGTACACCCATAATTTGAAAGAATATGTAATGGTTAGACAAAATGAAGTCGTTCTATATGTATTATCATAAAGAACAATTTCAGAAGATATTATTGTGAGAAACTGTGTTACAGAGCACAATGATCCATTTGTTTTAAAAACCCTACATGTAGATAAGTGCATAGCAAACTCAAAAGCATGGAAAAGGTATTGAGAATATACATATGAATTGTGAATATAATTTTTCCTGGGGTCTGAAGTGAGACAAAAGGGAAAAGAGATCAGGAAGGATTTTCCAATAGTTTTTCCATGAGTTTGGTAACATTTGACTCTTTTACAAAGAAAGATACTATTATATTGCCATTTTAAAAAATGTAAAACCACATTCTCCATGGGAGTTCTGAACAAATTGTTTTGACTGTGGATTCCTAGGAATTGTATAAATGCATAATGTTTGGTATAAGTAATATGCATTGCTAAAGGAACAAATTCAGATGGATATTTCATAATACACTGAAGTAGAACCTACTGTAACAGTGTTAGTTTAGTTTAGTATATGCATAATACTTAGAATAGTTTGGTTAATAATTAATTGATGGAATTTTTTGGACATTTTTTAATGACTGAGTAACCTAATGACAAATAATTCTCTGTATTCAAAATATTATATATTAATTATCCTCTAAAACATATGTAAATATGATTTATGTACCAGCATCTTAATATGTTTAATAATGTTTCATCAAAATATATTTTAGACTCGGCATATGTTTAACTTTGATAGCTCTAAAATGGGCTAAAATGTGTCACATAGAGCAAGCCCTAATTTCTTCTCTGCCCATTCATATTACACTCTCTTAGTTGTCCCTTAAAGAAGAAGTCTCCCTGAGGTTTTTCTCTGCAAACTCACTCTCTGACCCTCAGGTCAGAAAATGAGGCTAATATTTCATTCCCTGTAATTCTTTTGTGCACCAGGTTTATGGCTTCCACCTTGAGATGCCATTACCAGTGAAACTGAGTTATTATATACCAAATTGAAATGAACCAGGAAATGTGTTTCTCACAATATTTCACAATTCCTAATGCAGGTACAGGCCCTGATAGAATACCCAAAATTGCCATCAAAGTTCAAATTGAATATGAACCAAGGAATGCTTCAATTCACATTAGAAAGATATATCACTGTCCTGAATTTGGCAAGGGGTTAATTTAAAGCTGAGGACTTAATCAGAATTGCCATTTTTATATCCATAAATAATGCAGATCTGAATTTATCTGTGATTAGTCTTTGCTGTCCTTCAGTTTTACAGTATGGGCTGACTTTTCTTGTTCAATTGAAACATATGTGAAAAGGCAGACAGATGTGTTCTCAGTACTTCCTGACTATTCTTGTTTTCTGTTTTAACATTTATTGAAGTGTGGTAGTACATAAACAAAGATGTGTATATACTTATCTAGTATACAGCTTATGTAGTATACAGCTCAACGATTTTCACAAATGAGCACTCAAATGACCAACACTCAAATGAAGAGATAGACCATTAACAGAATCCCAGTTTGGTGTCATCCCTGTCTGTGCAGGTATTTCAGGGAGCAGCCACCAAAGGACTCAGTTTTCATGCGAACCTGGGTGCTTCTTAGGAAGAAGCCTGAAAGCCGTAGGGAGAACCTACTGCTGCCCCCTGCCAGTGGCCACAAATATGATAGCAGCTGCTGCAGATAAATAATGTTTTTTCCTTCTCAGTCTATCAGATTCTACCTGTGTGCCTCCCACTGCAGAATTAAAATAGAAAGCTGTTGGATTGGCATTTGGTAAATGCCATTGCTAAGCTTTATACCCCGGCGCTCGAACAGTCAGGTGTGTTATAATAAACAAACTCTTTCCAAGAGTCTTCTAAAACTTAAAGGAGCCACCTTTCATAGTAGAAACATGATTTCATGTTGTACTGAAGAAAAATTTGGGATGCTTGATATTAACTGCAGAGTGTCAAGACTCGAGTTCCCCTTTGAATTTTAGATTTTTAAAAACCTAAAACCTATTCTTATGCTTTTTTTTTTTATTATGGATATTCAGATTCACAAATGTTGAGAGAAAAGTATGATAAAACTCATTCTTTGTCTCACCTCTCAGTTTCAATCTTCTTTCATCTCTTCCCCCCCACCTCTATTATCCCCTTCCTTATGGATTATTGACACAAATTCAATATATTATATACTTGTATCCATGACTATTTATTATACATATTTAAAGATAACACTTTTTAAACATAGCCACAATGTTATGCATCATGCCTAAAATTTGTATTAAATAATTTTTAATAACACCAAATTTTAGGCGACATTCAAATGTCACTATTTCATAATTTTTAAAGGATTTTTTTTAAAACCAGGGTTCTGATAGAGTCTACATAATGCAGTTGGTTAAAAAGCTGCTTAAATTTCTTCTAATCTATAGATTTTCTTTTTCTCTCTCTTGTTCTTGCTCTTGCTCTTTGTCTCTAGCAATTTAGTTATTGAAGATTCAGGTGACTTTCCACAATAGGATTTTGTCTGATTGCATCCTTGGGGTGTTACTCAACATGCTTCTCTGCCCTCGTTACTATTAGACTTAGAGACTTCGCTAACTTTTAGAATGTGGTACTGTGCGCTTCCACATACAGTCTAGATTTTGCTCCGTTCGCGGTTTTAGATATTATCGATAATAATTTCCTGTGCCTTTCTTTCTCTTAGATTTACAAAATTATGATATGCTGACTTAATTATTTTTCATTTTTAATCTTGAGTTCTTCTTTAAAGAGAAATTTCAGTATTCATATTTAATTACCCTTAGGTATAGTTCACATCAGAAAAGATGGGCAG
>NW_006432669.1:10880237-10899100 GCF_000325575.1 Pteropus alecto
CTTTATGTGTCAGTTTCAAACAGTTCCCTTAGAACCTAAAATGTTGCCAATGTATGCTCAATCCTAGCCCTGCCACTTAAAAGTTGTGCAAGAATGTGAAAATCACTTTTCCTCTCTGTGGATATATAAATCTGGTAGAAACTTTGGACACTTACATATAATGTACACAAAATGCCTAGCAGACCTTTCTGCATGTGGTAAGAACCCAGTCCATTGTCATTATTACTTTTTGTTTAAATCTCACAGATCCAATCTTCACACATAAATAATCCTCTTAGGTACTTTGTTAAAAGCCATATGGCCTGAGGAAGTAGGAGAGAAAAGAGAATCCTATTTTTAAAGGCAAATACAGTTTTGAAAGTATAGTCTTATTGAGTCAATGTTTATCTACCTGCCAAGTGGAAGAAAATATGCTGCAGCCAATCTATACTTATGGAATTCACATATAGAAAAGAAGAGCATTAGTGAATCAGCACCTAGACAGAAATGATAAAGTTTTTTCTTACTGTTTGTCTGTTTTAGAGCTATGGGAAAACATATGAAAATTCATGGAGCCAAACATTGTGCACACTGGTCTAAGAGCTACACACACACACACACACACACACACACACACACACGTGCACACACACACACACTTCCAGAGTTTCTGAAGAAGATAGAAAAAGGTTTTTTTCTTTGTTTTTGTTTTATCACCATGGAGAATTTGTCCTGGTACACAACTGGTTCCATGGTACTTGGAAAGAATATCCATAGTTCGAGTCCCTCTGCCATGTTTTATTTGTTCTCTCCTTGGTGAATGGATCTCAAATGCTAGTTTTTCTATAGGATTCTATGGTATTAGAGAAGAGTAATTAGGATTTTGAGATAGCAAAACAACTTTGAGTCTTTTGATAAAGTCTAACTTTGGCTTGAAAAAAAAAATCATTTTCTTTCAATTGGAATTTCATATGAGCTTGCAGGAAAAAGAATCAGAGTGTTTATACAGATGGCTAACTCATCAGGTGAGAGAACCTGATCAATTCAAAGTCAATATCCCGTATCTCTTATGAGCTCATTATTTTCATGTCCAGAGAGTACATAGTTAACCAAGGTCCGTCATTTTATAAATACTTATTTTGATTCACTCATAAGGGGTGAATTCTTGGATTTCTAATAAACAACTGAAAGAAGAATTTAAAGTATACCCATAAAATAGATGTGTGGGTTGGTAGTTTCAATGCCAAATTAAAACCAAATTTAATGTTATTATAACTGTTATTATCATTGTTTGTTTATCAACCCATTGATCCATTAGTTTATATTTGGGGTTGCTATTTTTCTTCTTTACTGACAGGTCAATCCCTTCAACTCAGTGAAACAATGGATAATTCTATAAGTCATGGAATCAATATGAGTCAATCTTTGGCTATCCAGAATCTGATCACCCTTTCCATGTTTGAATATTTTATATTCTTGGAGTATCAGTAGAGGAAAAGCCAGTTTTCTATGAGATAAGCATAAGAGTTTCACCCTCCCTTGCAGCTAGATTGACAACATGTAACCTCACTCTACCAATCAGTTTATTCCACCTTGAATTTAATTGGGAATTAGTAAATTTAGGGCACAAGCCAAGGAACATCAATTACAGCAATAGTAGCAATATCACCAAAGCTCTAGAGACAGGAACAGCAATAGTAGAAATAGCACAGTGAATACATAGTATATCATGTTTGGCTCTAACAGTGGCAGAAGTGAAAGCTGTATATGTGGTGTTCAGCAGCTGCAACAGTAGTAAAACTATTCTCACAGAGCTGATTTTTGATGTGACATTAGATCTGTGCTAGCTGCTGCATGGCTTCTCCTTTTTCCCAGTCATTTTTTTTCCAACCTGATTTTCTAGCCTTTTAAAATTTTTTCGTGTACTACCCATTATCTTCTGCTTAAATACTCCACTTAAATCAGCCAGTTTCTTTCCTCTACATGAAACGAAGAACCTTAACTGGTATGGGGATTGATCATAGACCCTAAGGGAATGAAAATAATCTGATTAACTTATAAACAGAGCAGAAATGAAGAACTTAACTAGTATTTGGAGAAAGAATTATGTCCATATTTAATATGCAATGGAAAAACAAATGTATCCCTGGCTACCTGAATGCAAATCATTTGAATAGATGTTATAATAACTTTCAAGTAAATATAACCAATATTCACTATCTAAATTGAAAACTTAGCATTACAAACCTACATATAGGTGTCAGTGAAAATATTTAAGTTACATGAGCATCTATGTGAAAGGATGTAGAATATAATGTAGTTTTAGCTCAGTGATTTTTTTCAATAGATTTTTGTCTTTTTCTTGTATTAAAAAATAAACTGTGTATTTTTGCTTTCATTTTCCCCTCATAAGTAAGTTTAAAGGGCGTTCTGAGGAAGTAGAAATGCCTTGAAGAAAGTAGATGAGCTTAAGAGGCACTAAAAAGACACATCAGAAGAAAATCTAGAAGTAGTAAAGTGTATTGAGAGAGGTGACTACATAAAAAACATAATCATGACCATATTTCTTTGCATGAGACAATAAAGAACAATTATGAAAGTATTGTTGGTTCTGGTAAATTTCAAAATGTTATTTATATAGGGCATAATAATTTTAGGAAAAAATCAGAAAATTAGCCTGTTCAATGCATTGATAATCACAATGAGCATGGGATGCCACTGAACAACATGTTGAAACAGCAGGAAGTGATGACTATATTTGAAAATCTAAATAAAGCTATAATGGAAGCATAAGATGATTTAGTGGAAGAATTGAGAAACCATGACTTCAAGATAGATCATGAGTCAAGGAGCTTCTGCTGATAATCAGGCCGAAGGATTCTTCTGTGAATTGCAAAACTCTATTGTTACTGACTTCAATCCTCTTGGGAAACAATTAACATAAAGCAAAAAATCATGTATCGTAATAAGTAGCCTTAATTTAGAGAGATGGCCAGGAAGCTGCTGATAAATTGTTATCCACATATAGCAAATAACTATGAGAAAGACATTGCATTTGATACTCATTTTTGGACTAAGAAAAAAAGAAAAGGGAACTCAGGGATACTATATGGCATATTGTTAAAAGAATCTTTACATTATGCAGAGAAGTTAATTGATATTGAAAGTGAACTGGATCATAACATGAGCACTTGAAAAAATGCAACCATAGGTTTGAGTAGCTGTATAATCTACGGCAGATATAATGTAAGCTGATGATCACTTTTTAGAAATGTCTTCATTTAAGGTGAAGGCAGAAATCTACAGACTTAGGAATAGGCATGTAGAGCACGTTTTAATGAAAGGTTTTAGTTACTCCACTTTACTAGGTAAATTTACTAGATAAATACCAAATAAAAACAAAATCCTCTGTTTTATTCCTTCTCTTATGTCTTTCAGTTTCATTCCTACTACTGTTTTTTATAGGGCATGATTATGGTGATAATTCCATAGTTAAAAAATATATATATATCAAAGCATGTTGAAGTCAGATGAAGAGGAGTAGAATACATTTCCCTAGAGATCCTAGTGTTCAGGCTGGATGTAGTAACTGATGAAACTTTAAGTTGCCCTTCTTTTGGGAAAATGAGAATGCATTTTAATTTCATGAGAGGTGGTGTATTATATTAAGCTGGAGTTGTTTTATTTTGTTTTTGAAGTGTAACTATGTGAAGAAGGTTTTGTATACTGAACAGCCAAAAATAACAAATGCTTGTTGGACAAATAGGTTTACAGTAATGGATGTTTATCATATCTTTTAATGACAAGTATCTAGTTCCCTTAATGGATGGGCAATTCCTTATCTGGCGAGTATTAGTGGAGACGGAACCTATCTCCCATCATGGAAGCTGACAATGCCAGATGTTAGTTTTTTCAAGGCATGGCATGAAATATTATTTCTGTCACTCTAACTCACCAACTCTGAAATTGGAATTGGGAGACAAGGACAAAAGAACCCGTTATACAAATGTGCAGTGTTAGTAGCCGGGGCAAACCCTTGGGTCTGGAGGCATCAAAGAGCAGTGTTCAGTTCTCTACATCACCAGTGAAGGCACTGTATCCCACACAGCATTATGTTCTGTGGAAATTACAGCAATCTCCTCGTTGGACTAGTTTTACTGATTTTGACTGTGGCCCTGTCTGATGCCCACCTTCCTTTGTTTCTGCCCAATTTTTAGGTAAATTTCTCTAGCATTCCTGAAGTTTCTGTGAGTTATGTAATACCCTTCTGAGAAATTCACTTTGCTGTCTAAATATTCCTAAATCAATCTCTGTAGCTAGCAACTAAGAACAGAGTTCTGAGTGGCATACAATCTATGACGAGACAATAAATGTACATTAATAAGAAACTGTTTAAAATAGAAGCCTGATCTGTAATCATATGTGCTAATCTTGAAGTTAACATTTTTTACTGTGGCCCAGGACCACTCACCAAGCAAACAAGTGATGGTCCCATCCTTAATACATGCATACTTAGCTGATATTTTGAAGTGAGTTTAAAAAAAAAGGACTAGTTATAGTTGAACCTACAGGGATGATGAGTCCATAGAGACCAGCGATGGTTAAAAGCTGTGTACAAGTAAAGAGAGGAATCTATTATAAGACCCTCGTGAGAACTGGCACTAGGAAAGAGGACAATCTGAAAGGAGCTATAAATATAAAGTGACAATGCCACAAACCCGACTATAGGATCAAACCAAGTAGTGGAAAGAGATCAGGAAAAAATATTCTGACCTCTAAACCCCAAGCCTCCAGTCTTCTATTGGTTCCTCCCATGGTCAGAGAAACCAAATGAAAGCTAGTAAACAAGGAATCTATCTCTCTTTCCCATCAAGGAAGATAAAAGCAGAGCATAGACCTGTGGTTAACTAGAGTAGACCTTGAATAATCAATTTATTTTTTGAAATTAATTATGAAAAGTCTGTTACATTCTTATTTCATTAAATTACCACATTTTAATTTTTTCCAAGCAAATACATACTAATCAGAAAAATGTCAATATTGTCCAGGGACAAGTTAATCCAAAAACAAACAAACAAACAAACAAAACCGCATTTCTAAAGCATATAAAGAATTTTGAAAGGTTTATAACTAGAACATACAATTACTGTTTAAAATTATATTGGTCCAAAAATGAGCAATTATAGAATGATAGCATGAAGAGAATCCCAAACCCTCTCCTTAATGAAATAACAATAACTGATGAAAATTATAAAGAAAATAACCATTTAAAATATCTAGAATTTCTCCTAAGGGCACACAGCAAGTTGAGAAAAATGAATTGAAGACAATCTACTAAATTTTGGTAAGAACAAGAATAAACTCTGGAATTTAGGGAGTATAACCCACTCTCTGCCCACTTGCATCTTAGCATGATGGAAACGCTGCTACAGGTGGATAATAGGAAAGAAAAGAAAATAGGACATTCTCTGCCCCTCAGCTTCCTATAAGGAGCTATGGGTTTTTCCTTCAGGAGGAACAGAACCCCAGTATTTCTCATCATCCTCAGTTTTATGACAGAGAAGCTCTATTTTAGGCAAGCAACTGAGAGATCTTTTCTATCCATTGACCCACTCACAGAGTGTGAGCACTATACCTGGTACACAGACCAAGAACACTGGGCCCTGATTACTCTTCCCTCAGCTTGCTCATAGAGAAAAGGTTTTGTGCTTAGAGAAGCAAGTCTAGAAGACCAGAGCTACTTCTCCTGACTAGTGCCTCACTCATAGAGCATGAAGACAAGTGTACTGGCTTTCCAGGTCCAGAATATTAGTACACAATTTCATCCCAACATGGAGTAAAGCCTTAAGAAGAACTAGCTCTATAGTTCCCCACAAGGAGATTGACTTTATTTGTGATGAAGTACAGATAATGTTAAGCTGATGGGCACTTCAAAAATAATGGAAATAATAGCTGTATACAATTAAGACTATTAGCTTCATGAGAGCAACAAGATAAATGATATACCAGCTAAAGTTTAGCAGACAAACTAGAGAAAGAGGCAGCTAAGAAGAGCCCTCTTGAAGTCAAATCAAGTCTTAAGCTCTAACCTCAAAGACTACCTGGAAAATAAGCCTTAATTTAATTCTAGAAGACTGCCTAATGCGTCATAACATCATTAATTTCAATCTTCTTAAATGCTGACTTTTGTAATTACAATTATACAGAACTAGAAATCAATACCAGGAGAAAAGCTAAAAAATCCATAATTATGTGGAAATTGAAGAACATATTCCTGAGCAACCAATGGGTCAAAAAAGAAATCAAAAGAGAAATCAAAAAATGTATTGAAACAAATGAAAATGAAAACACAACATATCAAAATCTATGGGTTGCTAAATAAGCAGTTCTAAAAGAGAAATTTACAGTGATAATCACCTACATTAAGAAAAAAGAAATACCTCAATCAACCTAACTTCATACCTGAGGTAGCTAGAAAAGGAAGACCAAACTAAACAGATGGAAAGAAATAACAAAAATCAGAGAAATAAAAGAAATAGAGGATATAACACTATAGAAAAGATTAACAAAATTGAAGAGCTAGGAGGTTTTTTTTAAAGATAAACAAAATTGAGAAAACTTTAACTAGACTAAATAAAAGAGAAGACCAAAATAAAACTTGAAAAGTGGAGACATTATAACTGTAACCACAAAAATAAA
Source organism: Pteropus alecto (assembly GCF_000325575.1). Classification (NCBI taxonomy): domain Eukaryota; kingdom Metazoa; phylum Chordata; class Mammalia; order Chiroptera; family Pteropodidae; genus Pteropus; species Pteropus alecto. Next base: position 10,886,916 of record NW_006432669.1, read on the forward strand.
AATGAATATAAGAGACTACTATAAACAATTAAATACCAACAAACTGGCAACCCTAGGAAAAAATAAATATGTGTATCTCCAAAGGAAATATATATATATATGAAATAAAAATAGAATCTCAAAGACATATCTACAGTCTCATGTTCATTGCAGCATTATTCATGATATTCAAGATATGGAAACAACCTATATGTCTGTCAGTGGATGAATGGATAATAAAGATATGTACATATATATATAATATTACATTATGCGTGTGTGTGTGTGTGTGCGTGTAATTATATAAGAAGATTCTGTCATTTGAGAGAACATAGATGAAACTTGAAGGCATTATGCTAAGTGAAATAAGTCAGACAAAGACACATACTCTATAATATCACTTATATGTGGAATTTAAGAAAGCCAAACTCAGCAACAGAGAATGGTGATTACCAGGGACTGGGGTTTGGTCAAATGGGAAGATATTGGTTAAAAAGTACAAACTTCTAAGATGAACAAGTTTTGGGGATCTAATAATGTACAGCATGGTGATTATAGTTACTAATATTGTATTATGTACCAGAAAGTTGCTAAAAGAGTTAATCTTAAATGTTCTCACTACAAAAAAAAAACCCCGTTAATTATGTGACTTGATGGAGGTGTTAGCTAACAATATGGTGGCAGTTATTTTGCAGTACATAAGTGGATTAAATTAACACATTTTGTGTCTTAAACTTACACTTTGCTGTATGTCAGTTACATCAAAATAAAGTTGGGGGGAAAAGATCAGTTAGCAGTATTTTAGAAAGATGAAAGAAACAAACAGCCAGAGACAGTTCAGCAAAAGCCACTGTCATCCCTGAAAAGGAAGGGGAAGGGTGTCTAAATGCGTGCCCAAGGCTACAACTTTTGAAGAACAACATCAGAGGCTGCACACTGTGGAGTTAATTCATTTCACTAAAATAGTCCAACCAAGTCACTAAGCAAATAAACAAGAAAACAAGCAAACTGCAAACCACAATAACCCCTACTGGCTGGATATAGTGGTGGTGAAGGGTTGACACTATCAAGTTACTATAAAAACATCACACACACACACACACACACACACACACGCACACACACACATACACACATACAATAGATCAGTTGGATATCTCAGACAGTCTCTGTTCTTTTTAATGACATTTATAGAAAATAGTAATCCATTAGCAAGAAACAGAATATAGGTTTAAACTTTGCTTACCAGTGATTTAACTCCAGTTCTCCTCTTTTTAAATAGCACTCAACAATATAGTAACTTAGAAGCCACATTAGTTAATACAAGGGCCATTAATGGCATATATTAAAATTATTGTTTTTATTCACTTTGGATTGGAAAGTGTCAATAAAGTTATGTAATGTTATAAGTAGAAATAATTTTAATGTTTTTGTTATTCAAATACACATTGACAAAAAATTCAAAAAGTAAATTATTTATATAATGTCAAATACCAGAGGCTAACACTGTTTTAAAAAATGTAGTTTTAATTCCAATTTACTTCCACATCTAGTGTCTCTTAACCAAAATTGGCACTTGGCCCACAGTAGTGCTCAGTAAATATGTGTTGAATATTGAAAAACACTTAAAATGTATGAGGCGATACAGCTTATTTTTAAAATTCTTAGGTAAATCTCTTTATGTAAAAATCAATGATAACACTATAATGTCTTTTCATTATAAATCATTTGAATTTCTTACAATGTGGTACACATTGTAGTACATGTTGTTTATACTCTAGATGTTGAGCTTAAACACAAAACAAAACAAGTCCGTTTATATTCTACTTCACTCATGTGTTTGAGAATCATCTACCAGAGACTTTTCTAATGTAACTAAACACAATGGTATGGTATAGACAGCCATTCCTTAGGACTTACGCAGTCTGTCAGGAGCATTGCCTTAGCTTAGTCAGGTGCAGGAGCTTCTGTTGTCATGTAGAAAGCCTAGGCTGATGTCTGTATGTTTACAGAAAATAAGGGTGCTCATTAAGTATGTAGCCAGCAGGCAGCCCTAGAAGAAGAAGAGACTAGATCCAGCCCTAGGTTCTGAGTCCATTCTGAAAATCCAATAATCAATAAAATGAACCTGGCAATCCTTTCAATCCCTAGTTCTGAGCCTTCAGAATGTAGGAAATATTTCTCAAACACATTCTATTAGCCTTCAAGCACAGCTCATTCTGCAGACCAAGAAATGTCTTACCATCATGTGAGCTAAAGCAAAACCTATAATATGATAGCTAAAACTAATGTTTCTTAAATTCTGGACATTGCTCTAAGCATTTTTTCACACATTAACTCAATTAATTGTCATAACAACAGTGTGAAGTAGGTACTATTATTATTACTCAAGTTGTAAAAAAGAGACAAAAAAGAATTTAGGGAATTTGAATAACTTTTTGCATTTAAATCCAGGTCATCTGGGCTTTAGTGCCTTGCTCTAAAGCACAATGTTTTGCTTTCCCTGCCTTACCTTTCCACCAATTTTGCATGCAAAGTAATGATGAAAGTGCTCTGCATGCTAATATACATTGAGACAGATTGAAATTCGACAAGTACCTTCCCTCGGGACCTTGACCTGGCACACTAGAAATGAATTGTGGGAAGATATGTGTTTAGCCAGTTCTTTCTGAGTTATAGTAATTGCAGAAAGAAAAGACAATATTGCTTTTTTTTTTTCCTATAAGATGAGAAAACATGGGGGAAATCCATATCTCATATATCATTTTGGCAAGTTCTTTTTATAGCATTTTTCTACTGACTCAAAAATTAAGAAAATTTGAAAATGAAGGAGTTATTTTTCAGGCGATTCCAGTAGTACAGCTTTTCCTTTATTTTTATTCTTCTCTTAGTTTTCCCCGAAGTCTAATGTTTTTAAATTATGTTTACTCTCCCAAATTCTCTGTTCATAACCTAAATGAAGATTTTTTAGCACTTTATAGTGTTATTTGTATATTTTCAATATTTTTCAAAATAATATTTTGAGTTATATATTTTGAAATAATCCTGAGCTCAATGAAAAAGTCTTAAGAGCTCACATTTGTAGACAGGGCAGTTTGTGTGTGTGTGTGTGTGTGTGTGTGTGTGTGTGTGTGTGTGCGTGTATGAGAGAGAGAGAGAGAGAAAAAGAGAGAGAGAGAGAGAGAGAGATGCATAAACATATTTAGTGTACAAGTCTAATCCTGTGAATAGTTGTGATCAATTTGGGGGAACAAAAAGTGAAAAAGAGTCAAAAAGACGACAAATGGGAAACGTTGGAAGAACTTGTTATTAATAGTGATTATTTTTCTATTCCATGAATGAATTATATAGATCAGGAAGGAGTCATTGTGACTAGATTATGATTACTTCTTTAAAGATCTACATTTTACTCATTTTAGTGTCCACAAGATCTAACACAGCATGTGTCTTCTGAGCATATACTCAAAACAATGCTTCCAAGGTTTTTTGAACTGGGTATGTCTATTAGAAGATCTTTGGCTAGAAGTTTAAGAGCTTATCTAAGATTTCCTTTATTCTGGTTTCATGTGACATTTGGAATCTGTAGTTCTCAATCTTGGGTTCATAGACTGGGGTCCATGTCCAGAGGCTTTGATTCAGTCTTAGGTAAAGCCTGGATATCTCTTTTTAAAAAAAAACCCAGGCGATTCCACGTGCAGCAGGCTTGAAAACCATTGACACTGTCCAAAATCAGGACTTCTCAAATTGTAAAATATGTGCAAGTCATCTGAGGATCCCGTTAAAATACAAATTTGGTCTCAGGATGTCTGGATCTGGTCCTGAAAATTTTCCTTTATAGCAAGCATCCAAGTGATGATGATGCTGAGAGTGGCCAATCATTCTGCTTTGCATAAGACATGGAACTTTAGAGATCAAACTAAGAATGTCTTGCATAAACTGCGATAGATGGCAAACCTAGCTGTGCATCCATGGAATATGTTTTATATAAGAGGTTCTGGAGCAGAGGTTCTTAAACTTTAGTGTGCTTCAGTTTCACCAGGAAGGTTTGTGAAAACTCAGATTGCTAGTACCTACCCCTGGAACTTCTCCTTTGTAGGTCTGGGGGCAGGTACCGAGATTTTACATTTATTAAAGGTACCTAGATGATACTGATGCTGCCAGTCTGAGGGCTACTCTTTTTGAATCACCAGTGTAAATCAGCTGTTGTTAAATTTGCCTGCAAATTGAAATTAGCTGGAGACCTTTAAAACTACTGAGGGTCAGACCTTGTCTCTAGAGATTGCTTTGGGGTCCAGCCTGGGATTTAAAAAAGGACCACAAGCGATTTTAATATTTTGTCTGGGCTGATATTCATGGTGGATACATATATTATAATTATCTGCAGTTCAAATATAAATTAGTTTTTTGTGTTTGACTTTCATGTTTATTCATGTTACTCTGTTCTATCATCACAGAATATCACGAACAACTGAACAAAGATATTAAAAGTTTGATCCACATTGAGCTTTTTTTTTTTAATGTTCTGATTACCATAGGCCTTAAGAAGAAAGAATTTGAATAGGAGTCATAATTTTTCCACTTTAGAGTAGGCTATGCCTCTGTCTCTATCTCTAGATACTTTTAGTCACCACGAATTTTTGAAGGCAAGTACAGGGAGGACTGCCTTCTTTATTTGGCCTTCTTGGAAAAATCCTCTTCTTTATTTGGCTCATTCTTTCCTGCTTCTCCTTCCCATACTTCCTTTTCTCTTGTACCTTTTTCTCCCTTTCTCCCTGTCTCCCTCTCCCTCTTCCTCTCTCTCCCCTTATGACAACTACCACCATCTCTACATCAAAATAGCAGATTTCTAATACCCATTTTCCCAGTCTGTTTTCTTGTTCACTGACAGAAACTGTATTAATATCCTCTGTTTCTTGTGATATTTACTGTCATATTTATAAGTATAACATACTGTTATTTAAGAAGTTACAGTTTTTGACATTATGTGTTGACTTTTTATATGGAAGATAAGAATTCAACTTTTTACATAATGCTCCTTACAAAGAAATCATTACTTTCTCTATCATCTTCTCAACATATTTATGTCAACCATTTCTGATTAAACCAATACTTAATGTATGTTCTTAGGAGGATATAAATATTATTCACAGTTGAACCACAAATCATATCTAATCACATTTCTTTTCTTGTAAAATTTTGTTTCTCCTGGTGTTCATAATTGCCTCTTTTTGTTTGTTTGCTTGCTTGCTTATTTTTTTTAATGCCTAAAACCAACCACCTTATCCCTAATCTCTCCTATGTAAATGTATATGTCCAATCACCATATTTGTACAGAGCTGATATTTCACAAGTTTCACTTTTCTTGTTTTGTCCATTTGTTTTTCACGAGTTCATCTTTTAATAATCTCTTGTTCTTTATTCCAGTTTCAACTGGAGTCCTGTCAGCCTTGTTTTGTTGAAGTACATACTTGAGTAACTTTCTGAGAAAGGGTATATGAGAGATAAATTTCTTTTGGATATTACTTGTGAGTTAGGTTTACTGGTTTAGAGGATCTAGGATATTTTAGAGTGAAAATAATTTTTGATTTTTTAGAAAAGGAAATTTTTTAATTTTACTAAATTATATCTACTAGCATTGCATTTGAGAAATGTATTGCCATTCTGTGTCTTAAGTTTTTATAAGATCTTTTTCTTTTTGTTTTTAAGCTTTTAAAATATACTTTTAAACTGGTGTTTTGAAATTTTTTCATGAGGTACTTTAGTGTTGCATAAAATAGGCCAGGCACTCATAAGAAGCTTTCTATCTGGAAATCTAAGCCCTTCAATTCTGGGACTTTTTCTTATCTTTATTTCTTTTTAAAATTTCTTTTACTGAAGTGTTGAACCCCATATAATAAGTCTCCTTCTTATGTGTTTACTATGTTTTTTTCAATAACTTTTTACTTTCTTGGAAATTTACTCAACTTTATTTTCTATACCTTTTGATAAAATTCCTATTTCAATTATCATTTACAAAAGATTATTTTTCAAATTCTTTGAATAGTTCAGTTTATAAGACCCTCTTCTTGCTTCATAAATACAATTTTTTTCTTATTTCTTTTAAGAAATTAATTACAGTTCCTTGGCATTTTCTCTTAAACTGTTATATTTCATAGTTTTTATCTTTCTATTATTTTAAGTTTTGCCTTTTTCACGTTTGAGGCCTTTATCCCCCCAAATATCTGGTTGTTCTCTTATTTAAAGGTGAGGCAACAAAAAGTTTATTGGAAGCTTTTGTGTGTGGTAAAGAAGAGTGATAAAAATGTTGACAGTTGGGATTCAATGTATGGTAATTAGATGGGACCTGGGTATTCTGTCGGAACACCCCCAAATGTCAGGATTGGTAGGTCTTATATTTTAGGCCAATCTGTGTTTTCCAGAGAGGAATTATATAGTTTCTTGGTCTAGGGAGTACTCTTAGCTGATGGCTTTATGTGAATTATCCAGAGTAAAGGATTATAGGTTTTGCAGTGCATTGTGCAAGTATTTTTAATTAATTTCTCTGTTCTCAGTTAGGTATATTACGACTATTCTCAGTTGTGGCTGGTAGCTGAGTCCAGAGCTCCTTTAATTCAACTTCTCCAAAGATTAAACTTCCAGCTTTCTGCTGGATTTGAGGAAAGTCTGAAGATTGAAAAATTTATACAACAAATAAACAAGTAAGAAAAAAATACTTTTTAATCAGTCCTCATTTATCTTGCCTAATATGTTTCTTTCCTGAGTTCTGCAGCTTCTCTTTTCTAGGACTCTGAAGCACAAATCAGTTAGTTTCTTGGCTTCTACTCAAGCAGGCTGAAGTTTCACTTTCCTTTGTCAACTTGAGTGTCATGTCCTATTTACTCCACCTTCCAAAACTGTTTAGATATCTTTTTTTTTTGTTTTATTTCACATTTTATTTATTCCATTGATTTTGTTATTTTAAAGTCTTTATTATCATGTTCTTTTTTATCTTTATTTTCTTTATTATCATATGGCTTTTGGAAAGGAATTAAAGTACAGTCTATCTCAATCTGCTTCATTTAATGGGATAAACTGAACCCTTCTAATTTTCCCTTACACAAAATGGTTGTAAGACAAGACTTATCATCTTTTCCTGCTTGGAAAGAAAGGTCATTATTGCCTTATTACTCATCCTCCCTTAATAAGAAAGGTGGAACAAGATTGAGGCTTATAGGAAATAAGGCTATTTAGGCTTACCTAACCTGAGCAAAAGTGTTTGTTCTCATACATACATTTCTAGCTTAGCAGGGTTTCACAATAAAGTTTGAAACCAGATTTTCAACTAGTAATCCAGTCTTTGTCCCTCAATGTCCTCTGGGTATTTAATTTCCCTGGAATATTAAGAAATAGATAAAGTAATGCATAAAATAGTTGTTGACAGCATTGGTGAAAGAGATGGAATGGAGTAGAGTACAATAGAGCTCTATATATGATATATATATATCATATATATATATATATCTCATATATATGCATGTATTATATATACACAAATATCATTTTAAAACTATAACTTTCAAGAAAGGCATCTTGCCAAGTATTAATAATACATAACTGGATTGTAAGAATTTGGATATGTTCTTTGTTTATATTTTCAAGTTGTCTGCCAAAGAATATGCATTTCGTGTTAGATGTGGAAATTCTAATAAAGAAATTATAACCCAGGATCTCCAACTTTAGTGAAAGTAACTACTGATAATTTCCTGAAAACTTAAAGAAAGTCAGGAGAAGATGATAATGAGAGAAGCTTGAAAGTTCCCGCTGTTCTTTAAGATCAATTACTAAATTTCAGTCTGGTACCTTGGGATACATGGTTCTAATCACCTTTCTGATAAGCTTGGAGTTACCCTGAACTGCTCTTATCTTCCTGAAAACTTGAGTAGGCCTTAGAGACAGAAAAAATAGTAGTGATGTTAATTCCTACTATGAATGGCCTCATTGCTCTGATCTTATGCACTAGACTTTCACTAGCCTTAGTGTTTTAACACAGAATAAACATCTGAGGCTCTCGTGTAGATTTCCCCAATGTGTCTTATCAATCTGGGCAAGAAAATGAAGACTAGTAGGATTTGCCATGTATATCGTTCAGTACATTTGTTCCATCAAATTGTATTTTAATATTCCACTCAGCCCATAAATAAGTTTAACAGTTTTCTGTAGCATAGTAATTTGCAGAATGCATATGCGAGGTCATTGAACCATTGTGTTCCTCATCAAAGTAAAAGGAATTATATTAATCTTTTCACTGTCTCTCTTCACATTCAGAAGAATGACTGATTGTTCGACTTATGCTTGAGTATTACGTGGTCCCAAACAGATGGAGACCATTCAGGCAGAAGCTCAGTTGGACAAAGATGTACTCCATGATTTTGGGTATGTGAAGAGAAACAATTGGATGGGCTTCCTTTTCTTACACTTTTGGTTTCTGAACTGGAGGGGAAAAAATCCTATATTTATTGCTGTCTCTTCTATCTATCTGGATTCTATTGCATTTGCAATTAATCCAACCCTCCAAATGAATCAGTTAATGCTGGAAGTTATAAAATATATGTAAACACTTTATTATTTTATTTCAGAAATGGAAATGTGGTAATATTATTGCAACCTTAGGTCTTTTCCTCTTAATTTACTTTCTTTAACCCTGGTCCATTCATTTATTTCAGAAAATATTTATAACATACTCATTATAGTAGGCACTTATCTAAGGCTCTGAAGATAATGTGATAAATAAAATGTAGAAGCCCAGAGCCTCATGTGACTTACATTCTAGTGAGTAGATAAATAAAAATAACAATAATCAAAATAAGTAAGGAAAAATAATATGTCATGATGGTTCCTGTAGAGTATAATAACACAGGTTAAGAGGAAAGAGTCTACCCATAAAGCAGGAAGCTTATCATTTTACATAACAAAATCATGGAAGACATCTTCAATGAGGTACCACTTGTAAATGAGTAAGTAAAACCTGTATATAATTGAAAAAAGAGAATGTAAAGGTTTTGAAATAGGAAACGCAGGTTTACATTACGTGCTGGAGAAACAGCAAAGTGCTAATAACAAAGTAAGGCGAGAAAACAGGAAAGTAGGGAAAAAGCAGAAAGGAAGCCAGGTATCAGATCATGTAGAGATGTTTAGGCATTTGTAAGGACTGAAATTCTATTCTAAGTGAAACAGGAAATCATTAGAATATTTTGTGCAGAAAGTACATGACAATTTAGATTTCAAAGAGGTCACTCTAGCTGCTTGTTTGAGTTTTGTAGAAACATGGCAGTTGGGGGGAAGAATACAGTAATAATCAAGATAAGATATAATAGTGGCTTAACCCAAGATATGGCACAAAATTATGATGAGCAGTTACAATCTGCATATATTTTGGAAAAAAAAAAAAAACTACTAACAGGATTTGGTGATATATTGATTGGGGGGTAGAAGGATCAAAAAAGTTTAAAAGAATATTCCTTAAAATTATAATAGAAACTGACATTTCTGGAATGATGGAGTAAAGACTTCTGAAATTTCTCTTCCTTAGAAGCAATAAGAGTACTAGAAAAAATTGTCAGAATAAAATATTTTAGAACACTGGAAATTAACTGAAGGATTGCAGCAATCCAAGGAGCATTTTTTTTTTAAATGGCCAAATCAGCAAGCTTTGTGATGTTTTAATTTCCCGTTTCCATTTCTTCTTTCCAACTTTATGGTAGATATGAAAAATAAGAGCCTTCTAGTATGGTGATAACCGGCAGGCTGATATAGAAAACAGGGTTGGAGTGCCTTCAAAGCCATATTCTCAGCACATTGTCATGAATGGACCTGTATGTTTGTTTGTTTTTGTTTCTGGAATACTGCAATTGTATACCAATATATATTTGACTTGATTTATGGCTTGCCCACTTCAAAAAATGTCTTTTCTCTGGGACATTTGTGTAAAACTACTAGACACAATTGACTGACTTTGCAGCTGGCTGAGCTATGGATAACAGCAGGTACAAAGAATAGGCTAGCAAAAATACTTAAAAGAAAAAGCTAGGAAATGAGATGTCTATAGGACCTTTGAATAGTTCTGACAATTTCCTGGAATAAAGAAGGTCATGCACAAATGTAAGAATGGCCTGTGTTTATGCTTGGGAAACCATGAAAAAGTCCTAAGCTCTCACCTTTGCTTGACTTTGAGGCTCTACACAAGTGGAAAATGAAGTTAAGGAAGAGTTGTTAACTGCCTGGCTGATGTTGAATAAATGTCCCAACATGCACACAGAGTTCTGCAACAAAGACCATTTAAGAAATTCATTCATAAGCTGATCACAGCACAAAGATTTTAGTTGCCACATACTACAAAGAATATAGATTTTGCGGAATCAATACAAACAAATCTCTAAAACAAAGCAAAGAAAAAAACCTCAGCCTGGGTGAGGGAGAAGACCAGTTTACATAGTTGTCACATTATGTTAAAAAACTGTCCAATTTTTATAAAATTTCATATAAATTTTCAGCAAAAAAATTAGTAGTAAGAACCCCATCCCCCCTCCCAAAAAGAAATAAAATAAGGCTTATACAAAAGGAAAAAAAGCAGTCAATAGAAACTACCTCTGAAAAAGTCCAGACATTGGATTTATTAGACAAAGACTTAAATAAACTATTATAAATACATTTAAAGAAGTAAAATAAATTATATTTAAAGAAACAAAGAGTATAAAATATTTCACCAATAGAGAATAATGGTAAGGTGATAGAGATTATGAAGAAGAACCAAATTGAAATTCTGGAATAGAAAAGTACAATAACAAAAAATTCAGTAGAGATTTGAAGTTGGAGAAGAAAAAGAATTAGCAAACTTGAAAATAGGTCAATTGAGATAATTTAGTCTAAGGAACATAAAGGAAAATGAATAAAGAAAAATAAACCAAACTTCGAAGAAACGATGAAAATAATCAATATACTCATAACAGGAATCTTAAAAGTAGATGAAGAAAGAGAAAAAAAAATTGAATAAACCATGGTCAAAAAACTTCCCAAATTTAATGAAAAAACATTAAACTACAAATTCATGATGCTCAGAAATCTTCAAGTATCATAAACTCAAAGATATCCAGACATAGACACAGTTTAAACTAACTTTTGAAAGGTAAAAACAAAGAGAATTTTAAAAGCAGAAAGAGAAAAGATGCTCAGCACATAAGAGTTTTTAAATAAAATTTAAAGCTAACTTCTCATCAGATACCATGGAAGCCCAAGGCAGTAGGATAATATATTTAAATTTTTAAAAGAAAATGACTGTTTTATTTTCCCCTTCACTTTTTTTTTTGAATACATATATATTTTTTATTATGGTGACATTGGTTAATGAAATCGAGTAAGTTTCAAGTGTATAATTCAACAGTAAGGCATATATATATTGCATGGTGTATTCACATCCCATACTTAGATTTCTTTCTGTCACCACATATTTGACCCCTTCTATCCTATCTACCTCCCCTCTCTCTATGCCACCCTCTGGTAACCACTAGTCTATTGTCCATGTCCATGAGTCTCTTGTTTGTCCTGTATATTTGTTGCTTTTAGGTTTATGTCCCACATATAAGTGATATCATGTGGTTTTCAACTTTTTCTGTCTGGCTTATTTTGCTTAGCATGATTATCTCGAGATCCATTTATGTTGTCTCAAATGGTAGTATTTCATCTCTTCTTATGGCTGAGTAATATTCCATTATATATATGTACCACAGCTTCTTTATCCAATTATCTATCATTTGGTTGCTTCCATAGCCTGGTCAACATGAATAATGCTGCTATGAACATCAGCGTGCAAACATGTTTTGGATATGAGTTTTCAAGTCTTTGGGGTAAATACCCTGTAGAGGGATTGCTGGATCATATGGTAGGTCAATTCTTAGTTTTTTGAGGAACCTCCACACTGTTTTCCATAGTGGCTGTACCAATTTGCAGTCACACCAGCAGTGTATGAGGGTTCCTTTTTCTCTGCCTCCTCTCCAACATTGTTATTACTTGTCCTATTGGTTATAGCTATTCTAACAGGTGTGAGATGATATATCATTGCAGTTTTGATTTGCATTTCCCTAATAGCTAGCGATGTTGAGCATCTTTTTAAATATTTGTTGGCCATCTGTATGTCCTCTAGGGAGAAGAGTCTGTTCAGGTCCTCTGCCTTT
>NW_006432669.1:10900656-10943923 GCF_000325575.1 Pteropus alecto
AAAATGAGTTGGGAAGGATTGCCTCCTATTCGATTTTCTGGAAGATTTTGAGGAGAATGGGTATTAAATCTTTGAATGTTTGGTAAAAGTCACTGGTGAAGCCATCTGGTCCTGGACTTTTACTTTTTGGTAAGTTTTTGATAATTGTTTCAATTTCCAAACTACTGATCGGTCTATTTAGATTTTCTAGTTCTTCTTGATTCAGTCTAAGAAGGTTGTATTTTTCCAAGTACTGGTCCATTTCTTCTAGGTTAATGTATTTGGTATTATATACTTTTTCATAGTGTTCTTGTATGTTTCTTTGTAATTCTATGGTGTCTGTCCTAATTTCCCCTCTTTTATCTCTGATTTTGTTTATTTGTGTTCTTTCTCTTTTTTCTTTAGTGAATCTAGCCAGACTTTGTCAATTTTATTAACTTTCTCAAAGAGCCAGCTCTTCGTTGCATTTTTTTTCTATTGTTTTTGTTTTTTTTTTGTTTTGTTTTCAATTTCATTTAATTTTGCTCTAATTTTTATTATTTCTTTCTTTCTGCTGACTTTAAGCTTCATTTGTTCTTCCTTTTCTAGTTTTTTAAAATGAAATTTTAGGTTGTTTATTTGGGTTCGTTCTTATTTTTTGAGATAGGCCTGTAATGGTGTGAACTTTCCTCTTATGACCGCTTTTGCCGTGTCCCAAAAGTTTTAATATGTTGTACTATTATCATTTGTTTCTATATATCTCTTGATCTCTCTTTTTATGTACTTGTGGTAGCTCTTATCCTCAGATCCCACACTCAGATGTACTGGTGTGCAATTTGGGTGTTTTCTATTGAGTTTTAGATGTTCAGTTTATTGTCGTTTTAAGGGGAGCGATCTGGGGACATCTCTCACTCTGCCATACTTCTGATGTCACTACATTCACAGACATTTAAATTAGGAATATTGAAATAAAAAGGCATGTAGCCAACACATATCATTTGTTGACTTTTCGATAGTTGCCATTCTGACTGACATGAGATTATATCTCATTGTGGTTTCAATTGGCATTTCCCTGTTGATTAGTGAAATTGAACATCTTTTCATATATCTGTTGGCCATCTCTATGTCTTCTTTGGAGAAATATATTTTCATATCTTCTGCTATTTTTTGATTGGATTGTTATTTTTTTGTTTTTGTTACTAAGTTGTATGTGTTTCTGATATATTTGGATGTCAACCCCTTATCGGATATATCATATTTTACCATTCAGTAGGTTGCCTTTTTGTTTTGTTTCCTTCGCTATGCAGAAGCTTTTAACTTTGATATACTCCCATTTGTTTATTTTTGCTTTTGTTTCCCTTGCTGGAGGGGATGTATCCAAAAAGTTGTTACTCAGACTAATATCAAACAGTTTACTTCCAATGTTTTCTTCTAGGAGTTTTATGGTGTCAGGCCTTACATTTAAGTCTTTAACCCATTCTGAGTTTATTTTTAACATGGTGTAAGAGAATGGTCCAGTTTCATGTTTTTGCTTCTATCTGTCCAGTTTTACCAACACCACTTGTCGAAGGGACTGTTGTTACTCCAGTGTATATTTTTACTCCTTTGTCATAAATTACTTAACCATATAAGTGAGGATTTATTTCTGGGCTCTCTATTCTGTTACATTGATCTATGTGTCTGTTTTTGTGCCAGTGTCATACTGCTATGATTATTATAGCTATATGACATATTTTGAGATCGGGTAACATGATACCTCCAAATTTGTTATTCTTTCTCAAGATTACTTTGGCTATTTATGGCTTTTTGTGGTCTATATAAATTTTAGAATTACTTGTTCTAGTTCTGAGAAGAATGACATTGGCATTTTGATATGAATTGCTTTGAATCTATACATTGCTTTGGGTAGTATGGCCATTTTAATAATATTAATCCTTCCAATCTATGAGCACAGTATTCATATATCCTTCCATTGTTTTGTGTCCTCTTTAATTTCTTTCTTTAATGGCTTGTAGTTTTCAGATTGCAGGTCTTTTACCTCCTTGGTTAAGTTTATTTCTAAATATTTTATTCTTTTTGATGCAATTGTGAATGAGATTGTTTTCTTCATTTTTCCTTCTTATTGTTCATTATTAGTGTTTAGGAATGCAATAAATTTCTGTATTTTAAGGGAACTCTCATACACTGTTGGTGGGACTGAAAACTGGTGCAGCCCCTATGGAAAACAGTATGAAGATTCCTCAAAAAATCTAAAAATAAATATACCATATGACTTACCAATTGCACTCTTAGGTATTTATCCAAAGAAAATGAAAACATTAATTTGAAAAGATATATTCACCCCTATGTTGATTGCAGCATTATTTACAATAGCCAAAATATGGAAGCAACCTAGGTGTCCATTGATAGATAATTGGATAAAGAAGTGGTACACACACACACACACACACACACACACACCCCCGATAGAATATTGAATATTACATAGCAATAAAAAGAATGAAATGTGGCCATTTGTGACAACATGTTTGGATCTAGAGGGCATTATGCAAGTGAAATAAGTTAGGCAGAGAAAGAAAAATACCATATGGTTTCATTTATATGTAGAATCTAAAAACAAAACAAACAAAACAAAAACAGGTTTGTAGAAACAGAAACCAACAAGATGGTTACTATCCTGGGGGTTGGGGGTAGAGGATAAGTGAAAAGAACAAGAAGAATATAGTGAATAATATTGTGATAAGTTTATACAGTGATCGATGATTGCTAGAATTAGTGAACACATTTTAAGATATAAAAATGTTGAATCGCTATATCATATACCTGAAACTAATGAAACCAATATAAGATCATATACCAACTATGCTTAAATAAAAATAAATTTAAAAAATAAAGCATGTAGCAGTTTAATCAATTGGGGTGTCAACAGAGAGGAGGTAGCATCCTCAAATTAAGATAATTCAAGAAGGTCTTAATAAAGTCTCAGAGGTGTGATCAAGGAATAATAGATTTGGTTGGAGCAAAGGGAGGAAATTTCTGGGAGAGAGAATAGCAGGCTGGTCCTGGAGGTCTTAAGGCAGTAATAGTGCAGAATGACTGGCACCAGTAAGAAAATATAAGGAGATGAGACTTAAAAAACTGAGAGGAAATAAAAAAATAAAAGCTTTTATTTAAATATGATCATGTGAGACATACTTGGATTAAAAACTCTCTTAAGGGATGCTAAAAATTTGAGGACTCCAGAGTTGTGTAATCTCTGCAAAGGTTGTATTTCAGTTGTTCTATAGGATCAAATATATGTCATTGGGTCCCTGAATTTAGTAAATACCCACATATTCCTCTCAAAGAAGCTAAATCTTTTTTCCCTTCTGAGATAAGTACCAGAAAATGCTAATTTTCCTTTCTGAACAATCACTCATGTTCCTTGCATCTCCTCTTTTGGCTCTCTTCTGGGCTAAATGTTGCTACTGAATCTGTTTGAGGAGCCTTTAATATCTCCAAGAAAAGTTGCAAATTCTGAGTAGGAGAGTCAAATATAACCAACTTCCATTAAAATGTACTCCTATAAAAATTCTTAGTAGCTTGATGATGTTGTAGAACTGGCTTTTAATGGAAGTAAACTTTTCTTTTAAAAATCAACTACTTTTATGAACACAAGCCAGACAGAACTTCTAAAAATATGAAGAAAATGTGCACTTCCCTATTTCTCCAACTAAGTACAAGAAAAGGGGAAGACAGAAACTTTTAGACAATAGCCACCCTACTCCAGTCAAAAACCACAGACAAAACTGTTATCCCTCCCCCATCTATTCTAGCAAAGGCTAAATGGGAAGCCTAGACTTTCACCCTCTTCAGACTGTAACGAGTGGCCCAAACCTCCTCATCAGGATGGTGTGAGAGAAAGTTGAATAAGGAACTAGAACTTTCATCCTAGAAGGATGGTAAGGACCTCCGCCCCATGGTGCCAAGGGAGACTCCACAAGGAGTCTGGATGTCCACCCACCACCAAACACTATTGAGATGATGCTCTTCCTTTCTAGTAGGGTGATTATGAGATATTGAGAACTTTGACTATCACCAGTTACCAATGAGACCACCATTTCATATTGTCAGTAAAAGCCAGGTGGGGAACAGTAATGAGGTCCTCCAATCCCTCCAAGTCAGGGGTGTATTATTGAAGGCCTACTGGGGAGCTGGAATTCCCATTCTTATCTAGCAGTTATGAGGAGCCTACTCCTCGAGTGTCAACGGAGGCCAAGTGAGGGACCTGGACTACTCCCACAAGTGTGTGTGTGGGCCACTGCAGGTGAACTCAGTGAGCAATGTATTCAACCAAGTGGTAATTATTTTCATGGTCTAGGACTATGCCAATCTAAAAAGAGAATACAGATGGCTGAATCAGAATTGTTTCAATTCCTAGGGCCCCTTTTATCCAGATAGCTACTCAGAGACATATCATTTGGGCTTCCTTGGGGTAGGACTCAGGGAAAGAAGAAAGCATCATGCTTAGGACTGGTTGTGGCAAATTTTCAAATTAAGCCTCTGTATCTTCACCCCCGTCATTAACCTGGAGATGTCCAAAAGGAAACAAATCCTTGTTGAAGAAAGCCATTTTCAGTGACCCAAACTGCCTTACTCAGGTGTGTAGAGATGGCAGGATGAGTTGAGAATGGTAGAATCAAAAATTTTTTTGAGTTGATTTTTACTAGTCCATTCCACCTCATGTCTACTCCAGCAACCTGAGGTTAATAGGGGTATGAAGTGTCCATCAAATGCCATGACAATTGATCTATTGTTAAGTGGTCTTTAAGACAAAATGCGCACCATTGTCAGAATGTAGATGATCTGAAAAGCTGAAAACATGACAGTTTGGTTCAAGGACAAATACCAGAGTCGGACTGGAACAGCAGTGAAGCACAACAGTTGATTTGAGACGGGGCCAAAAATTCTATGTGGTCAATTTGTCAGAAGCAGGCATCACCCCATGCCATGTGGTCTCTCTCACCATGAGACAAATGGAATTATTGTTGATACAAGTCACAAGTTTGGCAGACATTGGTAACTTTTGCATGAGAATCATAGTCTTTAATTTTGAGCCTAGTCCATGATGGTGGATATGTTGCCATGTCTGGCTTGAGGTAGAGATGGCAGTGATGGAGTGATGCTGGTTTGATCAGCAATTTGATTGTAGTCAGTTTCATCAGAGAATAGGTTCTTATTATGGGAACCTACCTGAGTGACCCAGACCATCCAATCGACAACAGTGATTTACCTCTGCATTTCATGGCTCCAAAAATAGGAATCTTTAATATGCTGGTCTATAGTCTTCCAACTGAGAACCTAGATGGCTAGTAAACTTAGTAGAATATGTCGTATTTGGTTCTTAGGAGTATTGTCTAAGGCAAGATGATAACTTTAAGTTTAGCCTATTGTGCTAACTGGCCCTAACCACAGTGATTCTTCCAGAGTTGCCATTGCTCTATGAGGGATCCTTATATTATTCTACTTGCTCCTTTCTGGTATTTTTTTTCCTCTGGCTTTGGTTTATTCCTAACATGCTTACTCAGCTGAAGGCTTAGAGTAGCCCTCTGCATATCTCCAGAGTTCTGTCTTCCTTGAATTCTGAACTCTTTTTTCCTCCGCTTGGTGAGACTACTGATCTCTACATAGGTTCCCATCTCCTCTGTACTAAGACCTGTCTCCTACCAGTAAGGAGGGAAATCATCGAGCACATTTAGTTCACGCCTCTGCTCTCAGTGATTACTGTCCTGTGCTTCAAGTTATTCAGTAGGTGAAATTGTCATTTCCTACATTTTGTCTAGTTTTGAAGTTTTTCTAGATGGCAAAAAGCAGAAGCTCCCTATTCTTATTTATAGTGGGAGCAGTAAAAAGGGGCTATTTCTTGGAAAATTCTTCCTCTAGAAGAAAAATAAGGGCCCGGGTAGTCAGACGTTGGGGGAAAAAAAAAAAAGACAACATAGGATACATTCAGAAATAAGAATTGTACAAAAGCTTGGTGTGTTCTTTTGAACTATTTTTAGGAGGATCCTAAGCACCATATGAGAATTGAATCTGCAGATTCTCAGCCTAATTCTTAAAACAATAAACCAAAGAGAAGTACCCAAGCTTTTTACAGTTTCACCAATGGCGTTACAGGATGCTCCTGTGATTATGAGTTTATTGACCTTTTCTTCATCCTGCTTTGCACACACTTTTCTTGGCAAGCACACTCTTTGCTGTGAGCCTGAGGAATTACATTCTGGGCTGGGAGCAGTCTCAGCATCACAGCACCAGTTGGATGGACCACAGGCTGAAGATAAATGACTAGGGAATATATACGATTTATTCATTTTCCCATGTAACTATTCCAGCCAAGATCCTTTGCAAGGCAAAGGCAAAGCTAAAACAGATATCATTAACTTACTAACCTACTCCTCCCAACTACTGGCTCTTCTCTCTTGACATATATATGATTTTAAATAGCCACACATCTAAATGCAGATCTCATCTCTGCTTATGTTTTAAAGTTCATCTATTCAACTTTTCTTCCTTTTTGGAATTGTTCTTGATCAGTTTGGAAACAAATTTTTTGCTCTCCTTTTAAATGAGACAGTTTGGTCAGTTCTTGTTTTCTTGTACATTCCCTACATTTCAATTATCTTTTGACCAATTTTCAGTTCTCAAAACTATAGTGGAAGTCTCTGAGAGACTATTGTCTTTTTTAAGCTCTAAGTATATGAACTAGGAAGAGAGAAAGGAAAAGTAAAGAGCAGCCATTGAGGGACTTTTTTATTCTGTAGCAGGCTCTCTATTTGAGATTATTTATAAAGTAACTCATTTAACAACCTTGTGATGTAGATGTCATTGTTCTTAATTAACAAACTAAGAAATATATACTGAGAAAAACCAAGACCTGTGCCAAAGTTTTTTCAGTTCTCCAAATTCACAAATTCTTTCTCTTATATTCTTCTCTTTTGCAAATTTATTTAGAAAATCAAGCACAGATTGTTCTGTAATATATATATATATATGTGTATGTATACACATATATATACACATATATATACACACACATACACATATGTATGTATATTTTTACACACATTATATATATACACACATATGTGTATATATATATATACACACACATATGTACACACACATATATATATATTTTAAACAGTAATATGATTTCATGTTTATTATTATATGTATAAGCAGTTCAGAAATATAAAAGGTGGCTTCATTATCCCCATGCAAATCCCATCTTTCTCCTCTGAGAAACCAATATTAATAATTTTGAGTTTGTATTATTTATATACAAATACATTCAAACACACAAATTTATAATTTGGTAACTTTTATATGACATATTCATTATGTTTTTCAACTTACTTGTTTTAATCTAGACTAAATTTGATTTTTTTTTCTAGGAATCATAATATTTTGACTTTTAAAATTGCCACATGGTATCCTATTGCATGTGGTAGCTTAATTTTTAAATCACTCACTGCCCTATTGTTAGAGGTATAGAATTTCTATAATTTTTATGTTGTAAATAATACTGCAGCCAATATCCATATACTTACATCATTTTTTTACATGTACAAATGTATTATTCATTTGCTTACTGTATTTGGCTCTTTCTCCTTTTCCAAGAGGCTGTAGTTTAATTAGCAAATGCACAGTCCAATAGCTCTGCCAGGTTTACCTCAATCTTGCTAGGTAGTTTAAATGATCCCCTCCTCATTCCAGCAGTTTTATGCTGACTGATATTGCCAGCCAGACATCAAATTCCTAATTCACAGCCATTCGGCTCAGAAAAGTATTGGGTGTTCTAGTACTTAAATTGTCAGAGCAGGTTCATAGAATTATAGGATGAGAGATTAAAATGACCTGTTGGGTCAACTGTTCTATACATCTGCCAGCAAAAGATTGTTCCTTACAATGTACATTATTAATGGAATGAACTAGAATATAATTTTTTTAAAAAATCAATCTTTCCCCTTGAACGAAAAAAAAAAAAAGGAAGAAGTTGTCAATGAGAACAGGGATCCATTTAAATAAATGATTTCAGAGTTATGTAAAGAATGGTGATATAGCTATATTTCAACAGAATTATGTTGAGCAGTGTCATTTTGTCTAATTTAAAATATTCTATCAGTAGAACCTCTACCATTCTCTTAGGACACTATTTCATTATTTAAGACTGATTACAAGTAGGAAAAAAAATTACCTTTCAGATAAATTTGCTAATATTCTTAAGTTTTAGCTGGAAAAGTTTGATAACGAAGGGACTGGACCATATTCTGATTTCATAAATAGTGACTTAAAGAAGAATGCTGTCAAGTTCGAGATGTGACCCTTCTCATACACAAATGTACAATTTGGTGCTACATCATAGATTTTGTAAAAATTAAGTGAGACCAAACTGTTCTTAGCACAGTTCCTGACACAAACTTGCCAAATATTGCCGTTTCCTTTATTCCATCCCATTTATTCACCTTCCTTGACAACTAAATTCATGTTCTAATTCTTTCAGTCTAAGCTATTCTTATTAAAAATATATTGAGTTGCAACTCTATTCCAAACATTGTGGGATGTAACATTCAATGGAAAGGGGGAGTAAAGGGTGATTGCCCTGCCCTTTTGGATATTGTAACCTAGTTGGGAAATCAGTTATTAATCAAAGAATCACAGGAATAAATGGAAAAAAATTAAACTGTGGTAGGTGAAAGAAACATGCAACAGGAGAGTCTAGACTATTAGATCTAATCTGCGTAGTCAGAGCAAGATCCTGAATGGCGAATCTAAGTTTGCAAGATGCAGAGGAGAGGCCTGAGTATTCTATACAGAGGGAAAATATTGAGCAGATGTTCTGTTGTGAGAGGAAGCGTGGTAACAGCAGTAATTGAGTGAAAGGCAACTTGGCTGGCGAGCAGAAAGTAAGAAGATTATGGATCAGATGAAGCTGAGAAGATACAAGAGCAAGAAATGGAAACATGTTGGACAGGAACAAAAATGGCTGTAAGGAAACCATTTAGTATTTTGGGAAAGATATCATGCATAGTTGGATTAAAGGAGAGATGTGGTAAAGTATTTCTTTAGAATTTTCTGCTCTTCAATCTAGGAAGCATGATGCTAAAAACTATAATAGGTATTTTTAGCTTTACTCCATGTGTCTTAAACCTGCAAGCCTAACTTGAAGGTTATATCAGTAATACAACCAACAAAACTAGAAATCTAATTTTAGAAGCACTCAATCAGTTCACAATAAACTGATATATATATATAAAAAAAATTTTAAAAGAGTATATAATAGGAAAAGTGACATTTTAAGATATAATCTCTTTCTGGTTCCACCGGACGCTTTTTAAGTTAGTTAAACTCTTAGCTTCAGTTAGCAATAGAGTCTAGTGATAGAGGATGGAAAAGAAATTCATGATGTAGAAAATTCCTGATCTTTAAGAGTTGGGAAGACAATATTTAGTTATTTTTCTAATGGCTTGCTTCTAATTACCATCCCCTTCCTAGTCCTTAAAAATATTTGTGAACTGAAGTATTCTGGTGGATAATGTTAAAATTTTGACTCTTGATCTAGAATAAGAAATGTCTCTTTTTTATAGGAAAAGGAAGGTCGGTTCAAAAGAATTTCACTCTTGGTTGTATCTTGAGTGATTATTTACCTGAGCATTTTTTCCTTATAGTCTCTAGCCTCTTTGAGGGCAAAATCTTTATCTTATTCATATTTGTGATTTCAGGACTTAATAGCTAGTAAAGCAGAGACAACAAATAAGTATTTGACAAATAAATGAAATAATGAACTGCAGTTTATTGCATCTATAAGCTGAATCATTACTCTAGTATCACCATCTAATCTGTGGCATTTTGTAAATCTAGAAGATACCTAATAGAGTAATTGATATAATACACCCCTAATTTTGCAGGGAAATAGAGACCAGAAAAGATAACTTAGTTAAATTAATCTCAGTTAAATAATGTATTTAATATGTTAAGTTTGAGAATATTATTTAGGATGAAATGTAGAAAGTAAAAATAAAAGTTTTATCAACATATACCTATTTAATAATCTGTTGATTTCAACAAAGCATGCACGACCATTACTGTATTATTGAAATGCATTCCAGAGCTACTCACACTTAATCAGATGTTAGCATTTTATATGCCTAGAAATAGACAGTCAATTCCATGGAGCTCCTATTTTATTTTCCTTCATGTTCTGAGATGTACTGTTATTTTGACCTTTAGTTTTATTCTCTGGTTTCATCACAAGATGGAGCCAGTGTGTCTCTGTCACCACAGAATAAGAATTAACAGATAATCTTCACGTACTTGCATTGGAGGTTGGAAACAGATCTAGTGAATTCCAAGCATCTTTACATTCTCTTTTCTTTTAAAATTCCATTATCCCCACTGAAGCAATTGGTGAATATTTCTCTAGAAGCTGTCTTCAAAGTTCAGATATTTCTATATCTAAGAGAATTCCATGTCTGTACATCACTCATATCTGACTACTAATTTCAGTAAGTCACCCACCTATTGGAACACACACACACAGTATGCACACATGTTCAGGGCTACAGTCATTGTTCTTGTTCTGGCCTATGTACAGAAACTTTTTTTACCAGTGACTTTTATGTCTTACATTTAAATCTCAGTTCATAAATTCATCTCCTAATTTCCAGAGGCTAGTTGGTAGAATTTTAACTTCAATCATGCTTGTGGTTCTCCTCACTCAAACTTCCGGAATCTTAAACTATAATAAACATCAAGGAGGACTAATTTGTCACTGATCATCTGTTTCCTTTGAGATCCCATTAAGTCGACAAAACCAATTAACTTCTGCTTCTGTGCCCTCCTTGGATGTGTGGGTCACCCATTATAGTGGCTGGAAGTTCTAAGCTATTTCAGTCTTCTCAGTGTAACATGTGGCCATTCATTCTGAGGTTCTTCTACATACTTAGGGATACTGCCAAATTCTTCTCTCAAAGGACACACCTCACACATACACCACATGTGTGTGCATGCACACTTCTCCCAGCTGGAAGCATCTCTTTTTACTGTAAAGATAAAACATGTCTCTTCACATCCTATTCATTTCATTGGGTTTAGACACTTGAAAACAAAAGCCGTGAAGCTGATACACAAGCCTCATCTAAGGAAAAAATGTGCAGTGTGGCTACCTATTTAAGGAGGGGAAGGAAAGGCAGATTGATGGAGGAAGAAAACAGAAGATATGAGGAAAAAATAGAAATCTCTTTCAGAAAATTATTTTGACAAATATGCACAGAAATTCATTCAATAGCTACAGACACTATGCTTTTTTTCCCATTGTATTATTATATGCAGGGAGCTTTGTCCTGTTTTGTTAAAGAAAAAAGAAAGAAACAACCAATGTCTGCACATGGGAGAGTTCACTAACTAGCAAATGTCCCTGATTCAATGAATCAGGTAATTAGTTTGTGATAAACAAATTAATTATGTAATGCCTTCATCCAAAAATAATTTAATAGAAACTTGAATTATTAAACTGCAGTGGAATATGCACAAGTTTCCACTATTAATCTGACCTTTTTGTCAGGCCATGATTAAGCCACATTTTGCGTGAGAATAGTGATAGAAGGGACTGGATGCGTGGAGAAGCTGTATGACTCCTTGATATTACAGTTTTAATCTTTGCACCTATGTACATATTGTTTTAAACTGTTATTTGCTATTTTCTCCATCATTTATTGGTATAATAGACCATTTTCCAGGAAAGCATCTCCTAAATATTCCATGCAAAATTGCTGCTTACTAATGATTAAGTTGAAAAGCAATCATTGGTGAATATTTTAAAGAAAGCTTTTGTTTTGACAGATTCTGCCAATGCTTCTCCCAAATCAAGTGTGTGTGTGTGAATTAATGAATTTGATCCGAAATACCGTAATAGCAAAATAAAGAAAAAGACAATCTGCCTTTTGCCAGGAGACCTTAGGGTCCACTGATTTAATTAAACATTTAATCATTGAAATATTTTTAGATGTCAAAACTACAGCAACAAAATAATTTTATGCCCTAAAACATACCAGACTAGAAAAGAAAAAAATGGTCATGTATCATGCCTTGAGGGTGAACAGTGAAAAATGCTCAATACATTCACAGTGCCTGAAACTAAGCTACTTCCTTGAACAAAAGGAAGTTTGTATATTTTTCATAGCTTGTAGTTTCTGGATGATGATCATATCAGCCTCAGTGACAGAGCTTTCTTCTTCCTTTTTATTCTACGACCTCTCAAAATTAGTGTATTGCTTTATCTATGGTTTCAAGTTCTATATAATGCATACTTTTTCAGTGTGTTCTAGTTTCTCAAACTTACTGTCTTATCATAATTTAAGTAGTTTCTCTGTAATCTTCTTCTGCGCTCAACAGTACTAAATAATTGAGTTTGTTTTATCCATATTTTTCTCTTCTCTTGCAACTACATACTATTTTATCTTTACTATTTATTTCATTAACTTCTATGACCATTTTTAAAGGATTTTAGTATTATACAGAGAGCTGAGGGAAAATGAGATGTTCTATTTTTTATTGAATCATTTATTTGTTCTTTTATTCATGAAACATTTACTTAATGGCAATTATGATTGAGATCCTGCATATAAAGAAAGTTATGAGATTTATTTTCTGCACTCCAAGAATGAAGAGAAACTGAATAAATTAAATGTCAGATTTAGAAGGATATTAAAGGTTATCTAAGTCAGAAGCTCCATAGACAAGATACATCAGAATCATCTCTAGGGTTCTAAAAAATGTGGAACCATAGATTCCACACCTCAAGACACTCAATGAGTGTTCAAAGGGTTAGAAAATGTGTGTTTATTATGCATCCTACGTGACTTTGGAATATCAGAATGACCATGAAGAACAATTTAGAAACAAACTTAGATCCATTTCTTGAATTTTTTGTTTTATAATATACATGTGTATATAATATATATTATATAGAATGTATTATATAATATATTTTATTATGTATTATAAAATACACACATATATTTACTACCTTTGGATTTACGAAGTCAAAACGTCAAAATTCCTGAGGCAGCACGTGCACTGTCTGTACAGCTCTGATCAGTATAAATTCTTCTTGCCATAAATAAAAATGATCTCCTTATAACTTCCATCAGATGATCCTTTTTCTTTCTCTTGATTCTAAACTCTTTCTTCAGATGATCCTCTTTCTTTCTCTTGATTCTAAAACTTTTGAGAACACCAAAAAAATGATTCTTGTGTCTTTCCATCAGTTCTTCATAGTTAAAATACAATGTTACATTTAAAACATAACACAGCATATGCTTGCAGAAAATTAGTGGCTTTTCATTAGACTTTATGATTACTATTAAAAAAATGCTTTTATTCATGATGAACTTTTCTCATTTATTTATGATCTTCTCTTGCTAGTAGATGAGGTGCACACTTACTCTGCCTAGTAATACAGCAACTATTGTCATCTATAGGCAATCAATGTAATACTAAAAGTGTCACTGTTCCCAAGCAGGCACTACATGTTTATATTTTCATATTTTGTTTATTCTCACATTATTCCTATTGTGTCCACATAATACAATCTCTTATTCCAAGCATATACTCCTCATAGTTTCGCTCAACCATCTTCTATGAATAATAACACTTTCTCATAATATTTCAAAGATTTGTTCGTAGAATTTTAATGTAAAGTAATATTAGTGAATTGGAACATCTGCACCAGAGAATAACATAGGAGTTAGACTTGACCTCCTGGTGCTTGTTCTCAGTATCCAACAATTGTATTCCACATTGTTCTGAGTGTCTCTGAACTGTCTTGGACAATGGGTCCATTGGTGTGGTGTTGTGTGCTCATGTTCCAAAACTATATGTCTATGACTGTTTAGTAAGGGCCTGAGAGTTGGAAGACACTGTGCTTTCTATTCAGACCAGATCTTGCTTTGGACATACAAAGAAGATAATAATGTTCTAACAAACTCAAAGGATGAAGGAATCCTTTTGTATATATCCTTTCTAACTTACCCTACTTTCTTATATTAACCACACACTTAGGCTGAAAATGATAGCACGTACTTTTCCATAACAGCTGCACCACTTTGCTTTCCCATCAATGGCATCCCAATTTCTACCTATCTTCACCTACACTTGCCTTATATTGTTACTTTTTATTGTTGCGGTACTGTTTTTTAATAACAGTAATGAGGTGATAACTCACTATGGTTTTGATTTACATTTCCTTGATGATTAGTTGATTAATTTGAGCCTTTTTCCGAGCACCGTGTGGAGGTTCCTTAAAAATTAAAAATTTCCAGCAGTCCCACTTTTGGCTATTTATCCAAAAGAGTTGAAATCAGGATCTCAAAGATATATCTGCACTCACATTTTCATTGAAGTACTATTCACAATAACCAAGATGTGGAAACAAATAGTCACAGAAAGACAAATACTGCATTTTCTCACTTATATGAGATATCTAAAATAATCAAATTTATAGAATCAAAGAGTGGAATGTTGGTTGCTAGGGCTAGGGGAGGGGAAATAGGGAGCTACAAATCAAAAGGCACAAAGTTTCAATTGAGCAAAGTGAATCGGCTCTAGAGATCTACTGTGACGTTGTACCTATAGTCAACATTAACGTATTATACACTTGAAAATTTGTTAAGAGGATAGATCTGATGTTGGGTGTTCTTATCACAATGAAAGCACACAAAGAAAAGGGGAAATATGGAAATCTATAGTTTCATTTCCATTCAAACTTTTTTTTTAATCCTCAGCTGAATATAGAATGTTTAGAAAGTGTGGGAATCAGGAGTTCAATTAAAGGAATTTTGTACAGTGTTTCTGATGTCTGATAGAATTAAATACATTTATATATTCAAGCTAAAAAAGACTGGCAATTCTGCATGCAAGTAAAATGATTTCATATTTATATCTAAAACTGGCATTGCACAGTGTGATGATAAACAGTAAAATTTATGTTATTTTAATTTTCTTTACTTAGAATGACAATTAATTTGTGATATTATTTTTAATTAAACTTTTTATTTTGAGATAATTTTTTTATTCACGTGCATTTGTAAGAAATAAAACCAAAATCCTGTGTACACTTTATTCAGTTTCCCCAATGGTGATATTCTACAGAATTATAATGCAATATCATAAGCTGGATATTGACATTGGTAGAGTCAAAATATAGAAAATTTTGGGGAGTTCTTCAATTATAAATTCAATTTCTTTTACAGTTATAAGGCTATTCAAATATTCCATTTTGTACTAAATGAGTTCTGGTAGTTTGTGTTTTTCAGGAAAGTGGTCCAATTCACCTAAGTTGCCATATTTATAAGTATAAGGTGGTTTGTGGTATTCCCTTATTATCATTTTAGATATCTGCAGGGTTTATAGTTATAGTCCTTGTTTTATTCCTGATTTTGATAATTTGGATTATGTTACGAGACTCTGGATCTTATTAAATCCTGTTTTAACTGAGCGAGATCTGGCCTCTGTTGACATCTCAGTGTAGAGGGTTGTTCCTCATTACTTCTGGGTGCATTTGGGGGCATGTGGGAGTACTGGTTCTCAACATAGTCTCTACTAACATCATGGGAGGCGTTATTTATAAACTAAAAGGGCTGAAAGCCCTAGCTCCCCACTTGACCTTCTCTAACACCACTTTGTGTAAGTTTATGTGGGAGGACTCTTTGTTATGACATTAAAGTCCAGGCTGCCTACTGGGCCTGTACTGGCATGGGTAGTATTGAGGCCAAAGTTAGTTCTGCAGTGTTCAGCCGATACTGAGTCGTTATTGTCTAAAAGTTTTCTGTCTTGCTGGGCTACCCCTTTCCTTATCCTATGGCTAGAGAGGACAGGCTTTTTATTTTATTTTATTTATTTATTTTTATTTTTTTAGTCTACACCCATTAGTATAAAACCCAAAGAAGTCAAGGTGTCTTTCCTCAGGCTTCTAGGTAACTAGCCAACCTGTTTTCTTCTCTGTCATTCACAGTCTGTTTGTATTTGTTTTATGTATGCTGTCCAGGGTTTTCAGTTGTGCATAGCAAGAGACATAGTGAAAAGTATATCTACTCTGTCTTCCTGGAAGCAGAACTCCACTACCAGTTGTTATACGTGATAAAATATTTTTATAGAAAAACATTATCTATTACATCTGTAACAGTACTTTAATTGCTTTTGACATCGGTTCTGCATTTTTCTACATTTTCATTTTTTCATTACACCTTGCAAATTATGTAACTGGTCCCGCCTTGGTGTTTGGCATGGAAAGAGGAGATTTCCGTGAGTGTTCAATATGCCATTTTGAATTTGAAGTCTTAGAATAGTTTTTTTTTTAACACTAATCTGATCATGTCACTCTTTTATTGAAACTGTCCAATTGTTTTTGATCACTCTAAGAACAAAGTCTAAATTCTTTAATAAAGCATATGAGGATTTGTATAATCGGGACTCCGGCCCTCCCTAGCCTCATTTTACATGTGTTGCTCATTATTCTCTCCTCTACAGTCATAATTCTTTCAGTTCTTCCCAGTCCCTCTTTATCTCCCACTTCCAGACTTTGAGCATACTCTCTCCCCACTAGAAAATTCATTTCTTCCATTCACCTGGCTAATTCCTATTCATCCATTTTTGTCAGCCTACAGGATCTTTCCTCTTGGATGCCCTCCCTAGGTACCAAAATTAGATTAGGGCCTCATTATATCCAACTATGTCACCCTGTACTTCTCTTTTATAACAAACTTGCAGATATTTAATTAACCATTTGCTACCATCTGGACTATAAGCTTTGGGAGAGAAGGGGTCCTCTCTCTCCTTTTTCCTCTCTCTCTCATGCATTGATGTTACCTCCAATGTCTAGCCTTGTATCTAGCATATAATGGTCACTCATTAAATATTTATTAACTACATTAAATATTTTATGTGTAAACATAAAATTTACTTTTGGAGAGATAAAAAAAACTATTCCATAATTTATATAAATTCATTGATTAGTTTTTCGACAACCATTTATTTGGTGCCCTATGTGTGAGGCAACATGTCTTCCTACGCGGTAAGAGTATTAAAGTGATCAAGAATAAGGCTAACCCTGTCTTTATAAGTCTTGTATCTAAAGCAGGTAGTCAAATATAGATAGATGATAGATAGATAGATAGATAGATAGATAGATAGATAGATAGATAGATAGATAGATGATAGATAGATAGATAGATAGATAGATAGATAGATAGATAGATGATAGATAGATAGATAGATAGAACGGGGTAATAAGATTAAGCACAATTGGGGCAGGCTGCTTGATCAAGGAATTAGGAGAAAAATATTTTAGCCAGAATAAACAACAAATACAAATTTTCTAATTTTATTTTGCTGTTTATATGTTTTGTTATTTTTTGTAACCTAAGAATCTGGGTAGATAGTGATGCTGTCACCATGCTGGGAAAGACTGGGATTGATGAGGTTATTTTGGAGGGACTCAGATACAGAAAAAGATTGGAAAATTAGAAATTTTCTTTAGAAAATTTTGAGTTTGAGCTGCCTGTTAGATGTATAAACAGATATGTGAAATAAAAACTTTTATGTATGAGACAAGAACTCAATTTTTATACAGTTCTGTATATTCTCATTGGTCTTTTGAGGGATCAAAATAATTAGAAAAATGCTAGATAAACATTGTCTTCATTATTAAAATTAATGGAATAGTTGAGAAATCATTATTTCTAACAGTTGACTAGAATGGTCCTGAAGAGGGAAAAATGTTCTTTGAACTATATCTAAAGATACTACATTTCTTGGTTTCTTTTTCTCATGGAAAAAGGACATTCACCTCTTGAAATATGTGAGTACCTAAGACATAAATTCTATTTATTATACCATTCAAAAAATCCTATAAACTACAGGAAAACACTTATTTTCCTAAGAAATCTGTTAGTGGACAAATGGTACATATAAAATATATTCTGTATGTGTCCCCAAACACTTGACCATTACAGAGGTTTATTTTTCGCACTTATTGTTTACAATTTAAAATATTTATTGTAAATATTTTACTGAATTTTAAAGGAGTATGTGTCACCATTAAATATGAATACACTTCAGTTTTTCATACTCTTCTATAGCATGCAAAATTTAACTAAAATGTTTGTAGTTTTCATTGAAGCCGTCCTGAACCAATTCAGAAAAGAAAAAAATAATAAGAAATATTTTTTCCTCTTGACTCATCTTAGTTTTTGCATTATTTTATCTTTAATTATAGTCAATGATACACTTGTAAAATGTTTTCATGAACATGAATTCCACCATGAAACTGTAATTATGCCATGCTCCACATTTCCCTTTAGGGTTTTGTTTACATAAACTGTATTGCCTTAAAGTGCAAAAAATAGAAATATATATAAGGTACATGATATTCCCAACATGCTGTGCTAATCAGAGCCTTTGGAAGAAATATCATGTCAGACTCCAGAACCATCTATTGTCCAGCCTTGTTCAGTGCCAAGGAAAAATTTAATGTACTCTGTCAGTAATCCCTAAATTCTTCATCATGATAAAGTCAGATTCTCTCACAGATTAAGAAATCTCAGATAAGAATGCATCTGTTAGCTATTATAACAACAACGCCATGTAGCAAACGTTGCATGTCTCAAAATTTCAGTAGCATATTTCAGTAATTTTACTTCTCACCCATGGGTGTCCAAGTCAGCTGGGGACACCTCTGCTTCCTAATGTAGGTCAGTTCAGTGCTTCCTTTTGCTGTTTTTTATCCTCCCCCAGGACCGGTGGGCCAGAATCTGAAAAGACAGGTCTAATCACTCCAGCATATTTCAAGCCCATCCTTGCATCAATCTGTTGGTCATTTTCAACAAAAAAGTTTCTATGGAAAACTGAAGGTATGTTACCCAAGGTACTTTTCTTATCACCTACTTCTTGAAAATTTCTCTGATGGACCAACCCGGAGATCTTTCTCTGTCAATCTCTTGCACCAACTATTGTTTAAGCAACTTTACGAAAGTTGTTTCATAACCATTTTTATGAGGTAAATTTTTTTAATGTATAATTTTATCTCAAGTTTAAAAGCACCCTGGAACTATATACTAGTGATTTTTTCCTCAGTTTTTACCACGTGTTTGG
This sequence comes from Pteropus alecto, assembly GCF_000325575.1. Classification (NCBI taxonomy): domain Eukaryota; kingdom Metazoa; phylum Chordata; class Mammalia; order Chiroptera; family Pteropodidae; genus Pteropus; species Pteropus alecto. Next base: position 10,919,803 of record NW_006432669.1, read on the forward strand.
AACAAAATTTTAAGTAAAATAAATGTTGTTGAAAACTATATGAGATGGTAATGACTTTTGGAATCAGATAGTTTTGTTGTGAATTCTGTTTATTAATAGTGTAGCAATCAAGATAATTACATAGTCTACAACGTGTGCGTGCTTTAACACAACTAAGATTTATCACGACTCTGTATCCAATGAAGTCAGTAAGGGGCTCTGATCATCATCGTTATTCAGGTACTTGGAATGATGGAAGCTCTTTTTTGACACATGGTTTCACCACTGCAGATGAAAGGAGCATAGCAAATGGTGCACTGACTCCTAACTTACTCTCTCAATTGGAAGCTCTGACAATTATTTCTGCTTCTATTTCATTAGTGAAAGCAAATTATGTGGTCACCTTAACTAGAAAGGAAGAGAGTAATACAATCCTATCATATAGTATGTGACACATACAGTGGCAGCACCATGAAATAAGAACCGTTATTACCCCTGTTTTATACAGAAGAAAATAAGACTTATGGCTGTAGAATAACTTCTGAAGCCACACAGTTACAAAGTAACCAATTTGTAATTTAAATCCATATTTCTAAGAAATGAGAACCTAAGATTTAAATCATAGCATTTCACTACCATTTCATATGAAATAGGCTCTCTGGCGGAGAGTACATGCTGACAGATATGTTGTCTTCCCTACTGCATTTTCTAGTTAAGATGAGGAGGGTTTAGAATATAAAAATTAAGGGAAATAGTTTTTAATCTTTTCAAATATTTAGCTTATATTCTATCTGTATCCTGACTATGATATTCAGAAGTACCTCATATTTTTTCCTGTTGCTATACATATTATCTGCCTCCCCCCAAATTATAAGATTATGGAGGCAAGTTGCAGAAATCACGTCCTCCCCTACAAAATATTTGTTAAGACTTCTTGATGTGACTGTATATCAAGACTATTTTTCTTTAACTGCATGATTAGAGAAACAGGGAACAGAGTGGACCTTTCTTCTGAGAAAAGAAAACTATTTTTACTAAATTATTTTCTTTGTTCCAGGAAATATCTGCTCTTCTAGGGTAGGTAAGAAAATATTTTCCTTCTTTACGTTTCATTTTTCTTTTTTAAATCTAATTCTTCCTTTATCCTTGGATCACTTTACTTATTTTTCTCCCCTCTATTGGAAGGTAGTCACGTAAAGGTAAGTGTCATTATGGAAGAAAGTAAAATTGATACGAAAGGAAAGGGCACAAGAGAGAAAGGACTAATATTTGAATTCAGTTGATTTGCACTTTGATTACTACCTCAGAATTCCAAATGCATACGACCTTAGGTTTAGAAGTTTTGACGAACACATAGTACCAAGGAAAATTTTGGTTTTATATGTGACATTCAATCTGCTGTCCATTCTAAAGTTATCTTTCTTAATCATAAAGCTGACAACATAACTCCCCTGTTTAATATCCTTAAATAGCTTTCCATTTCTCCAGGATAAATAACTCCTGTGCATTTCCCCAGCATGCCTAATCTTTTCAGCTCATACTTCATGTTTTACTTTCCAACCATACAAAAATATTTTTAATTTACCTTGTTTAATCTCACCCTCAATTTTTATGCATGATTTTTTTCTCTACTTGATAAAAATCTCAGCCTACCTCCTTTCTTGTGCTACTCAAACTCATTCCTTTCTCGTGTAAATCTAGAAATCACCCCAGGTGATGGAAACCACTGGGAAATCTTTCTGTGTACTACCAAAGCACTTCATCCCAGGGCTTAACAGACTGAGTAGCCTGTTTACTAATAAGTTCATGTTTACTAATAAATTCATGTCACTAGACTTTAAACTTCATAAAGATAGGAATTGTATCTTATTTATTGTTATATATAGGGCCTAGAATAGTTTGCATAGATGATTCAATAAGTACAGTAAGTACAACGGTACATTCTGTTTTGAGGAAACTGCAATTCTGAGTTTCTGTGATTAATTTATACCACAATTAGTTTTATCCCAGCTTTTTTAAAAAAACAAACGAACAAACGAAAAACCTGCTGCCTGAAATACTTAGTTTGAGATAGCAGAGCTGTCTATCCGGTTGGTGTATATGGCCATTGCACTGTTGCAATCTCTTCTACTTCTGAAAGCCTTTTATTGGAGCAAAATCAGATAAGAAAATCCATAACAGACAAACTAAAAGTAGTGAAAGTTCAAAAGTGCAGAAGGAAAGGATGAGCCTTATATGGAAGGAATAAGATAGAGAAGGGCCAGAAGAGGAAGTTGGGGTATAATTAGAAATGACATACATTTGACCCCACTAAGAGACTTCTGAAAACATTAACTGTAAACCTGTCTACCAGATATGTGCAGAACCAAGTAATAGAGGGAAAGCATGGACCTAGATCAATCATTCTGGCTAAGTTAAATAAAGAGAAGACTTTCCTTATTACAGTGGTCAATAATATCAATATTTGTTCAGGTGCACACTAACTGAAACTACAGCATTACACCTGTAGGATATAACCATGTATCCCTTAATTCTTATACAGGCATGGCCTTTATTTAAATGTCACTGATTATCTTACATTTACTCGTGCTTGTAATAAAAGCTCTTTTGACATAGATATATCTGTGTGTGCACATGTGTACTTAATGAAATAATTTTTATTGCCAAATCTCAAGTAAGAATGTCGGATGTTTATATAAATCAAAGACAAGGCTCCAAATGTCAATACTGAATCTCTATGTGCATTTATTTAACTATGATGTTTTAGACAAATGACCTAGCTCATTGCCCTGGCCCTTGTCACTGAAATTTAAATTAACTCTCCTCTTAGGCAATTAGAAAAAAATATATAAAGCAATGAAACTCTAATTGTATTTCTGAATTACAATTAGATTGATCATTAACAGTTACAGAGTTGATACTCAACAGTAAACAGAACCATATATCAGAACATATATTTTAACTCTGATTTCAAATTGGAATATCTAGAAAATATTTATGAAAAGTCAAGGGCTATAAAGTAGTCGCTCTCTCCAGTCTCATATTCACCCTTTTTTCTTTTCATTCCATATACTGGAGTGAAAAGAGCTTTTACTTTTTCTGTAGATGCCAATGAACTTAACTTCTGAATCTCTTGCTCTGCCCAATCTACATTTTATTCTGTTCAGATTCTCAAAAGGGCTATAATAATTTATTCTGTAAAAATATTTATATTATTTTTCTGCTTTTATTTGTAATAAACTCATTGTAGAGTATCTGGAAAATAAAAGAATAAGGTAGAAAAAAATACACTATTAAATAAACTTACCAGTCTTTCTTTCTATATATGCATATTTTGTATTGATGATTTTTTTATCATACTTTTAGAAAGTATGTGTATATTATGAATTTTTCTAAGTATTTTTACAATCATGTTTTAGTGGTTACATAATATTCCATCCTATGGATTTATCATATTTTGTATAAGAATCTTCATCTTGTTGGTCTTTTATATTGGTTCCAATTCTTTAATAAGGAAGACTTATTAGCTATATGTAGCTTTCTTACTTGGAGATTTTTAAAGGCTATATTCCAATAACTGCAATTACTGAGCCAGACCATACATATTTTAAGCCACTTAATACATTTTATGAATTCTTTACCCTAAATTTACTGGTGGTCAATAATGCTGTGATTTATGTATGAGGTTGCCCAACTCACTATATTCTTCCTTATAAAAGGTGGATATAAATTTTTTACTTAAATATGAAAAAGTGCTTCCTACCTCTTTGTCATCTTTATTAATAACTTATATTTTCCTATGGTTTTTCTGTTTATATCTTCAACCGAACTTGGAGTTTTATTTAATTAATTAAATGAAGTCTTTATATATTAATACTATTATCATATACTGGATTATCTATTGCCAAGTAAGTGTCATTTTCTCCTTTCTGTGTGCTCTTTTATCTGTTAGGGTTTGGAAGTGTGGGAACTATATTTCCCAGAAAGTTCACAACTGTGTAATAGAGTTAGAGCCTAGCAATGTGAAACATTCACACAAGATTTAGAAAATAGAACAGAAAGGGAAGCCATGGTTGCTTTGTCTAAAGTAGCATAATAGGCATGTGCTCTCCAACAGAATACACACATAAAGTGTTACCAATGGTTTTTGAACATCCTTTTACAAATTGCCCACTTTGTTTCTGTAGGCAACATAGAGGCTGGCATCTGGTACTCCCTGCACTTCCTGATTTCCTAAACACTGTCAGTCCTGACTTTCACTTCCTCAGTCCCTTGAATTTCTTACACTATATCCTACCTTGCTTGCATTAATTCCTGTTTCTATTTTTCTATATAAATATTATTGATACATATGAATATTTACCTTAAATAATTCTTATTCAATTTTACCTTCTTAAGTTCATAATTTCAAGAAAGTTTTATTATACATATATAAAAACAGCACATCATTCTTTTATTAAAACTTCTTTATTATTGAAAACATTCTTAAAAATACAAAATTGTTGCATACATTGTACAAACATATAATTTTGTTGAACTGAAGAATTTGAGATAAATTAGCTAAACCGATGCCTCATCACAACTGAATAGTTTATAGTACTTCTATATAAACAAGGGACATTATCACACAGTACAACCACCAAAATCAGAAAATGAACATTGATACATTATATCATTTAATTCTTAGACTTTATATAATATTCATCATTATAGTGTTATTTTTCCAAATAAGAAAGAGGTCTATTATATTTATCAATGTAGTTACCATTTCTGGTGTTCTTTATTCATGTATGCCATTAATTTCTCTTCCTTTAACATTTCTTATAGTGTAGCTCTGCTGGTTATGAATTATTTCAGCTTCTGGATGTGCAGCTATTATTTCACCTGCATTTTTGAAAGATATTTTGCCTGATATAGAATTCTAGTTTGACAGCATTTTCTTTTTCAGTAGTACATTAAAGATATTTGTACACTGTCTTCTGGCTTACATTCTTCTGACCAGATGTCTCCTATCATTTTTATCTTTTTCCATTAACCGCAATGTGTTTTTTCTTTGGCCGTGTTTAAGAGTGTCTCATCATTGGATTTAACTGTGTTGATTATGTGTCTTGGTATAATTTCCTTAATTTTCACTGTGCTTGAGGTTCATTGAGATTTTTGCATCTCTGTGTTTATAGTTTTCATCATATTTGGGGAAAAAATTGGACATAATTTTTTGCAAATGTGCTTTTTGTTTCTGTTTCCTCCCCACCAGGTTCTCACATTATATCAGGTCTCTTGAACTTGTGCCACACCTCACTGAATCTCTGTTAATGGTTTTTATTTTTTTTATCTTTATATTTTTCTCCATGTTTCATTTTGGATAGTTTCTCTTGCTGTGTCTTCAATCCTTGCTTCAATAATGTTTAAAATACTGTTATTCCCATCCAGTTTATTGTTCATCTCAGACATAGCTTCAACTCTAGAAGTCTGAATTAGGTCTTTCTGATATGTTCTATGTCTCTGCTTATCATGCTTAATTTAGCTTCTTTAACATATGGAATAAATTATATTAACTATTGTGATGTCTTTATCTGTTAATTCTATCATCTGTAGTTTTTTTCAGAGCCAGTTTCAATAAATCAATTTTCTGCTCATTATATATTATATATTTTGTTTCTTTGCATGTCTAGTAATTTTGTATTGGATGCTAGCCACTGTGAATTTGACCTTCTTGGTTGCCAAATATTTTTGTACTTATACATATTTAAATTATTCGGTTAATTTATGTGGAAATTATTTGATGCTTTTGTTCCGATTTTTAAGATTAAACAAGAACTTTATTTATGTATTGACTTATTTTGGTTCTTTGTTTCTTCAGTTTTAAACATTCTTTGTTTTTTAATTAAATTTATTGGGGTGACACTGGTTAATAAAATTATATAGATTTCGAGTATATTGAATAGTGTGTCATCACCCAAAATTAAATTTCCTTCCATCACTATGTTTTGACCTCTTTTACCCTTATCTACTCCAGCGCTCCATTTCCCTCTGGTAACCACAAAACTGCTGTCTGTGTCTATGAGTCTCTGTTTGTCTCATTTGTTTGTTACTTTCAGTTTTATTTCTCACATATGAGTGAAATCATATGGTTCTCAAATTTTTCTCACTTATTTCTCTTAGCATGATAATCTCAAGATCCATCCATGTTGTCACAAATGGCAGTTTTACATCTTTAAATCTAAAGTGACCCCACTTATGGAGCAATCCCTTTTTTATTACTGTCTCATATACTCAGTGTCTCATGAATTATGAGAGTTTCCATTTTTGCTTTTGTAAACAGTTATTATTACTCTTATTGTTCACTCTAATTCTTTTGGGTGTTTTTTCCCTTGGTCTCTAGTAGTTATCGCAAATGTATGCACTGATCTGTACATGCTAAAGACTTGAGGAAACTTTCTGCATATCTGCAGATATCTCTCTCTCCTCCCTCCTCCCTCCTTTCTCCTTCCTCCTTCTTCCTTCTTCTCTCCTTCCTCTTGTCTCCCTCTCTAGCTCTCTCCTCTCTTGTTCTGTAGTTCTATCCTCTCTGGTACTATGCTCTAAAATTCTAACCATCTTTTCCTCCCTATACCACCAGCTCATTCTCTTCAGCTCAGAGAAAACACTAGAACTCATGTTCTTCCTCATTGCACTATAACCTGGAATCTCTCTCCAAAATAAATAAGATTGGACAGTCCTAGGATTCATAGAATTTGTTTCTCTTCTCTCAGGGACAACTATTTTTCATTACCTGGTATGCAATATTATGAAAATTATAACTTCATATTTTTCTGTGCTTTTTTATTTTTGGTTGTTTTGGGCAGAAGAGTAAATCTAGTCCCTGCGATTCCACACTGGATAAAAGTGGAAGTCATATTTATATTTAGTATTATAATATGATGGAAGCCTTTCTATACTATGTCAATGGATGTGGAATCTATCTTATAATAAATCAGGAACCAACTAAAAACCTTTCAAGGTATTCACAGATGTATCTTCTTTTTAGAAATAAAAGTCACTTGGCATTGTCTAATCTGGATTTGAGAATGAGAGATGGAAGTTATGAGGTAAATTAGGGATTTACCATAAACTGATAATTTACATAATTACATTTTATTGTAAATTCTAGGTTAATATACTTTTGAAGCAATTCAATGGAAGTGGGACTGGAAAGAGTAGGAATGATAAAGTTTGAAGCTGATTTTTTAAAAGTTACACAAAATTACCTTGGCATCATCTTCATTTGAGTTTCCTTGAATCTAGAGCCTTAGTGAAGGAGTTATAGAGAGAGATTTATGGAAGATGATTCATTCATCTTATTTCCTTATTTATTCTGTTTCTTAACAATTGCCTTAATTATCTCCTTCATTTTGAAACACAGAACATCTCACGAGTGTTAGAAGAATATACCAGGTTGCATATTTAAGTCTCATGTTCAAAGTTAGAATTGTATTTGTAGAAAAGAAATCATCAACAAAACATAAAGAAAAACTACTCAATGGGAGAAGATATTCACTAATGTCATATCCAATAGCAGTTAATTAAGCAGTTCCTTAACTACTATAAGGAACTCATACAACTTAACACCAAAAAACAAACAACCTAATTAAAAAAATGGGTGGAGGACCTGAGTAGACATTTCTCTAAAGAGGACGAACAGATGGCCAACAGATATATGAAAAGATGCTCAATATCACTAATCACCAGGGAAATGCAAATCAAAACCACAATGAGCTATCACCTCACACCTGTTAGCTATTATCAGTAAATCAACGAACAAGTGTTGGAAGGATGTACAGAAAAGGGAACCCTTGTGCCCTGCTGGTATGATTGCAAATAGTACAGCCACGATGGGAAATAGTATGAAGGTTTCTCAAAAAATTAAAAATATGACTACATATGAACCAGCAATTCCACTTCTGGGTATTTATCTGAAGAAATCCAGAACATTAATTCAAAAAGATATACGCATCCTTATGTTCATTGCAGCATTATTTACAATAGCCAACATATGGAATAAGCCTAAGTATCCATTGATAGACACATGGATAAAAGAGATGTGATACATATAGACAATGGAATATTACTCAGCCATAAAAATGAATGAAATCTTGCCATTTATAACATAGATGTACCTAATGAATGTTATTCTAAGGAAATAAGTCAGACAGAGAAAGACAAATGCCATGTTATATGATTTTACCTATATGTGGAATCTAAACACAAAACAAATGAACAAACAAAACAGAAATAGACACATAGGTACAGAGAACAAACTGATGGTTGCCAGATGGGAAGGTGATCGGGGGACTGGAAAAAAGATGAAAGACATAAAGTACAATTTGCCAAATTATAATACGGTCACATGGATGTAAACTACAGCATTGGAAATATAGTCGATAATATTATAATAACTATGTATGGTATCAGACAGGTACTAGACATCAGAGTGATCATTGCATAAGGTTTATAAATGTTTAATCACTGTATTGTATACCTGAAACTAATATAATTTTGTATGTCAACTGTGCTTGGAAAATAAATTTTAAACAATAATTTAAAGATGTGATTCAAATGAAGAATATGAAGGGATTTCTCTTTTTAAGCTCAGGATAGTGAATGGCTAAAAGTGTGAATGTTGGAGTCATTCTGCATAAATTCAAATCTGATCTTACTAACTGTGTGAACCCAGACATGCTCCTTAATTCTTGAATGTTTAATTTTCTTATCTATAAATTGGAGATAACATTACTACCTACTCATGGAATTATTATAATGATTAAATGATTAAATATATGCAAAGAGCTTAGAAAAGCACTTAATAAATATGCAAAAATGTCTGGCTATTATTATTTTGTTAGCTGAAAAGTAGTTAATTTTTTCTAGATAAACCTATTAATGCTTTAATACTACCATGATTGTTTTATTACAGTTGGCTGACTTTGTAATTACCTTAAATCTATACAGAGAAATGTTATTGCCTAATAACTATATAACAGTAATCCTAAGAAGGTTTTGTGATTAACAGAGAAGAGGCTAAATTCTTTCCAAATACTATATATGCTGTCATCTGGTCCTTTATAACCTTGTCCAATAGTATCTTTAGAACACTATTCACCTAAGATGTCACTTAATAATCATAAAAAAAAAAAAATCATTTTATTAAGGACATTATAAAAGGGGGAAATTATTTTTTATTATTTATTATCTTATTCGGCATAGTATCTTTATTTAAAATTAGAACGAAAAGCTTGTGTTTGAGTCCTCCTGCTTAGGATTATATGAAAAATTATTTCAATGTACTGCTTGAAGGCTAAACTAAAATGTGAATTTTAAATCTCTGAGTAATACACTGCAAATCAGATGTGATGATGGTCAATGATCCATTAGTTTGTTGAGGTCTATTACAGTATTTTCTGAACTGTCTCTCTAGAGTTATTGCATCTATAACCAGTAACTAGAAAGAAACATATTTCCTGTGTGTCCAGTATACACAAAAGAAAAAAAAAAAATGTACCAAAAAAATGTACCATGAGGAATTCTTTACTTTAGAAACTTGTTTTTCAAAGTTAAAATTAATTTAAAAGAAAGAAATAAAACCTTAACTCTTTTAAATACATGTTCTTAGAGAAAAGAACTAACCTACAAAACAAACCAATTCAAAGATTTATTAGGTATTCAAATCCCGTACAGACATGCTAGATAGTGATCATTTAAATTGTGGAGACTAAAGGTGACCACATCTCTTGAACAATTTAAGATAGAAGCACGAAACTGAAATATAGCTTTATTTAAATTTGCATTTTTTTCTCACTATTTATGAACCTTTCTGCATATCCTTTAACATTTGGCCTAATTCCTGTTAGGATTTTCTGTTACAGTGTTCTTGAATTTTACCATTCAGTAGACACACTCGAGTCTGTTTTGACTAATACTTTGAATGCTTTTATGTACAGCAGTATTATAGAATTGAATATATTTAGGGACTTCTTTCAGAAATTCTGATGGTAACTATGTAGATTGTCAGTCATACTATCTTGCTGGCTGCTAGATTTCTTAGCACATAATATCCTTTAATTAGATGTCTTTGTTTGATGTTAATGTCCATTAATGATCTTAGTGTAGTAAAAACCTTTGTAGGTATACAAAGGCATAATCAACAAAGAAAAATTCACTTAATTTTGCTAAAAAAATTAGAAAATTCTGAAGTTCAGAAGTAAGTCGTATTTAAAAAATAAAGACAAATAAGAATAACATAATTGTATCAGATATGATATTAAAAAAGGTCGATACACCTTAAAAATGAAGAACTTTAAAAATCAATAAAAGAGAAATGTCTCATAACTTTGAAATATCTTTAAAATAGACACATAATTCACAAATAAATAAACATATTCAGTGACTATAAAGAGAAGTTCATATCAATTTTTGAGTAGCAGTAATTCTAGCAGTAACAACAAAATAATATCTATCATTTTTTTAAGTACTTAATATGTGCCAGGCACCATGCTAAGTTATACCATTTAAACATCACAGCAGATGTAAGTATTGTAAACACTGCTTTATAGATGTGAAAACTGGGACATGAATAGTGCAACCATATTACCCAAATTTGTTTATTGGTAGAGTTGGGTCACAAATCTAGGGCTGACCAACTTCAATATATAATGTTCTTAAGCACTCTGCTACAGAAATAAAACTTAGCACAACAATGAAATGCCTTTAAAAATTTGTCCAACAAATTAGCAAAAAATAAAGAGTCTATAGGGTTCAAAATTGGCAAAAATATATAAGAATAGACATTTTTTACACTCAGGTGAAACTATAAAGTGGTGAAAACTTTTTAAAGGTCAATTTGAAGAAAATATTTCAAAAGTTTTAATTGATGATTTCATTAATCAAATAACTCTGTACATTTATAATCTAAGATTAATACTAGCAAAATTGTCAAAGATTAATCTAGAGTTATATTCATTAAAGCATTGTTTATTAAATAAAAAATTAAAAGCCAAATAAAATTCAATAACTGAAAATGCATTAAGTATGGTATAATGGGATATTTATACAATAAATACTGTTAATCTATCCATGTTTTTGTTTTAGAAAATAACAGCACAGAAAAATGTTCGGTATTTTTAAGCAGAAAAGGAATTACAAATGTAAACCCAATTATATACTCATACACACACAAAACAATATGTATGGTGCAAACTGGAAGACTGTACCCTCAAATTTAATTGGAGGATTAATAATTCCACGAATGATGAGATTATAAGTGAAATTTAAATTTTTTCTCCATCCTCTTCTGGTGTCTAGATGAAGAGATGTGTAATCTGAGATCACAGATGGAAAACATAGCAGTGTTTTGAGGTGATTTCATAGAGATTTTGTGCATCTGAGCCTATATTTTAAAACTTGTCCTACTAGCTATTACATTCTCAGAAGCATATTCTCATCTAATTTCTTCTTTGTTTAGTCCTGAAGGTTTTATACAGATGCTAAATTTCTTGTGTTTGCAAAGGTTTTCAGTATATCTGCTCGCTTGGAGAAAGACTGAAAAAACATTTTTTACTATAATAATACATTTGGATAGCACTATTTTTAAAGCACCTCCATATTTATTAAAAGATTTGATTCTAACACCAATTAAAGTTAATATTATAAATATCATAGTAGCTATTCAGTTACAGAAAATTTTTAAAAATATAAGTGAAGGTAAATGGTTGAGCAATCAGTGCACTAAAAAGCTTCATCTGTGAGTATATCAAATAGATAGCTATTTGGTGGTGCCATTTGAGAAACATTGTCTTGAGTTTTTGCTCCAAGATCTTTCTTGCACCAAAATAGTCTTCCAACACTCCCTATAAAATGATGATATACACTTAAAATGGGAGAATTTTATATATGCCAATTATACCCCAATAAAACTGTTTTAAAAAACCAACAAATACCTGGTCATTATGTTCTTGGGTAATTTTTTTTTAAGTGAATATGTATTTGGAAAGGAGTAATACATTAGAGAACATAAGTTGCCAACTCACTTTAATTTTAATCCCTGATAGGCCTTAATGCCAAAAAAGGGAGCCACCAACAGTGAAAAGTCTTGATTTATTCCTATTTTGATCAGCTATGGCAGCTATTTTATTCAATATTAAGTTCCACCGTCAATCATACATAATAAAAGTGAAGTCTATATAACTTATTGAGATACAGTGATAGCCAACTCCTTTTAAGCTGGCAGCTTACAAACAACTAAATGGCTGTCATATTTGAATGGCCTTATATCATAAAATTTATATTTTACTTTAATATAGAGGCAGCCCAGGTACTTTGCAATTTTTACAAAATTATAAGAATGAAGAATGGAAGACCTTTTTAAAGTATCCAATTTAAAGATTGAGGCTTACAGATTTCAGGGAAAAGAACAATTTAAGGAAATATTGGTAAGTCCATATTAGAAGAGGGAAAAAAGATGAGATAGGAAAAGGAAGTCATTTGATGGGCATCCAATTAAATTGAGATTCTAATTCAATAACTAGACACTATATTTTTCCCCAAGTTTTTGTCAAAATTATGTAAAATTATTTAAAATCTTCGTGCAAATTATAAAGAAAATAAAAAACCTATCAGAGGCTCTAACTCGTATCAACTAATCCTATTGAGCTGTTATTCTAACTCTACATTAGGGATTGTGATGAATGCTGCAAACATTCCATAAATTAATTTAGGTCCCTGCCCTTTTGTAAAATCTTTATGGGCACAATACACAGTTTTTTAAATGTGTAAAGATATGAATCCCAAAGGGATATAGGATTCAGGATAGATAGTCATCACAAGTTGGGGCAGGAAATAAAATCTTCATAAAAATAAACTTTAAGCCACTTCTTATAGGATAGCTTGTAATTGTATAAAAGGACAGGAGCTGTAAGGATTGATTGGCTAGATACTTAATGTAAGAAAGATGAAGTTATGTTCGAAACACTGTAATTATTCACTAAAATTTTGCTCCGAATCTCATTTTATATAGTGTATGTTGATATTTACAATTTACTATTTAAATGAATAGCAATGTAAGTTTTTTATAATCTTTAAGAATATCTCAATAATAGCGTAACCTTACTATTGAAAAGATGACTTGATAGCAAATAAAAATTAAATAAAAATTATGGGATCCATAATCCCACTACATCAGAGTTATATTTTATGGCAGCGGTCCCCAACCTTTTTGGCACCAGGGACTGGTGCTCCTATGAGAATCTAATATCTGATGATCTGAGGTGGAACTGAGGTGGTGATGCTAGCACTGGGGAGTAGTTGCAAATACGGATGAAGCTTCACTAGCTCTCCCACTGCTAACCTCTTGCTGTGTGGCCAGGTTCCTAACAGGATTGGTCAGTGGCCCAGGGGTTGGGAACCCCTGTTTTATGGGATCCATAATCTCACTACATTAAAGTTACACTTTTAAAAAAAAAAATATTATTAACTTTTAGTGTTTCCATGTAGATTTCCTTGCTGGTATTTTACAGGAAATTTATGTTTTTCTGAATCTTGGATCTCAAGAAAAAATTAGTTCAGAAATCAAGAAGTGATTATTCTGCACAAATTGAAGTTTAAAAATTAACATAATGACATTACTGGTTTAAAGGAAGAAAGCTGATGTGCAGAGTCTGAGGTTCAGGTTACCATTTCCAGGAGTAAGCAGGAGAGAAGTGATTGTTAACTTATCAGTCTCACCTGTAGCTATTGCCATCTTATAAGCAGGTGTTTATAGTCCTATCTTTGGCTAATAGTGAGTCATTTTTTTAAATATGGTGTCCAAGAAGTAACAAGTTTAGGAAACAAGTCCTTAAAATGACAACTTCAACACATGAGTCTATGTAGTGCTGTTAACCTTGCTAAGTGATCCTAATGTCACTTTATTCAAATATCAAGTAATTTCTAGTATTCGAATATTCACTCTACACTACAGTTATTTTTTAAAAATGCTAAACTTATATTTTCACATTTGCTGAACTTTTTTTTAAAAAGACATTCATAATACTTAGTAAAGGGTGGGAGGAATGTTGTGATTATTTTAAGAATAACATGATTTCAGAAATTTCCAAGAAGTCCTGAGAATTCTAATTTCTTGTTCTCAAATTCTGAAGATTGATATGTGAGTAGGAGGTGGAGGGATTTAGAAACACTCTACCTTTGACTTTTAGATCACGGAAAACATTGTAAATAACAAAATTTAAGAAGTTTATTCTTGACAGTCTCTAATATATGTTCTTATGCATCATAGTGTTATTTTTGAGACATATTTGTCTCTGACTTAGTTTGAGTTCATTTCTGTGATTGAGCAAATTCACAGTTGATTTTTACAGATATGCAAATATGGGTAGATTAATTTTTGATCTCACTACTTTTTAAGTAATGTTCCAATGCCTGTCTGGCACCATATTATAGGACCTTCTTTTACTGAAAGCAATGTGAAGATCAAAAGAATGGTTTAATTTATCATAAGATGTTTAAGTTTTAATGCAAATATTTTATTATTCATTTATTTATTTATTCTGGCTAATCTTTTGGTTTGTTCATTTGAGGAAGCTCTTGCTGAAAGTGACATCCTAAGGTTGTCACCCCAATACTGCCTCTTGCCATATTATTAGTCTGGATCCAAGAACATAAATAGCCCTTGTGAGAGAACAAACGTGTGCGTGCGCACTCACACACACACACACACACACACACACACACACAACTAACATAAGGAAATTTTCCTTGTTATAATTTTCAAAAGTACTTTATCACCCACTATACCATTTGATTGTTCCCAAAGCCCTGGTAGGTATATTAAGCAATAACTATTATCCCCACTTTACATCTGAGTAAACTAAGACTCAGAAAAGTAAAGTGGCTTACTCTACGTCATGAAGACTTCAAATCTGTCTAATCCCAGACTCTTCATGTCCTTGGGTCTCATCCATGTCTTCCCTCAGCCCTCCTGTACCCATTGCAGGCTCAAGCCCATCACAAGCCCTGAGCCAGTCTCCATAAACGTAACAACTAGTTGGCAGCTTCTTCCTCCTAAGCAATCAGACTTGGAATTAATATGTATTATCAATCAGAGTGCAGCCCATGGCACTAGGTAATAACAGATACCATTTATTGAACACCTATTATCCCCTTAATCCAAATATTTTAGAGTTATTTGTTTTAAATGTATGTTTTTCAATCATCTGTTTGGAGATTTTAACATTCTCAATTCATACATCATAAGAAGTAGATTTAGGAAGAGGCTAAAAGAAAACTCTAAGAATTATAATAACGAGATGCATTTTGATAAGTGAAGAAGAATGATTTATCACTCAAATCGGGCTACATTTAATATCCGTGCTTGTCTTGTGGAAATTGATATGTCATTTTTTTTTTCACATTTCCTTTTTCAAAGCCCTAAAGCAATCTGTTTTCAGAAGTCCAAGGCAGAAGAATGCTGTCTTCAGCATCATTCTGATTTCAAACTTAAAATTACATCTGTCCTGGATTCTAGAAAACATTTATAACTAATAAAATGTTTCATCTAGTAAATTTGCTCTGATTCTTTGGTCACATTTCCAGTGAATATTGGGATATTTGTGAAATTATGAGTCACAGGTGACATAAAATGGTAGTTACATATGTACGCCTTTTTTTAAAAAAAGTTTTTAAAGAGATATCAGGTTTTTACTGTATTAAAAACAGTGAAAGAATAGGAACAACTTTTATTAGATGTCAATACTATATCCTAAAAAATGGTTCAGTAAGTCAACATAACTCATTGATTTACTAATAAACCACATGACTATCTTCGCATGATTAACATTTTACTTTCCTAATCCCATGAACTCAAAACTAATAATTTGCTTAAAGAGTGAACAAACAATTATTTTCCATGTAAACTTTATGAAGAAGAGCACAAGAAACCTCTATGAAATGCATCTGTTTTTTTATTAGGAAGCCACAAAGTAAGGAATGAGGTGCAGACATGGGTTAGGCAGTTGTTCGGTAGGCAGTTGCTGCTGTGGGGAAAATTAAAGCTCTGCTGTCATTTATCTCAGATTTCCACAAGTTTTTTCTGACTTTAAGGGCAAATGCAAACTCACTTGTTTTTTGCCTAAGAACATAAACACACTAAAAACAACAACACTGCATAGTAAAGCTGAACATTTTTTCTGAAGATATTTGCAATGTACAAGAATGGGCTACATGATATAACTATGGGCCCAACCAATGAACTCAAAACTAACCAGATGATAGTATCCTGAAGTAAGCAAACCAGTCAGAGGTGAAAAGAAAATCAGGGGAAATCATAAAATCGAAAAGTGGATGTCATGAGGCAATTTGCTATAAATAGTGATTTATTTTATTACCTAAAGTATAAAAGTAATTCCAAGAAGTTTTCCAGTACCGAACGGTCATAATATGAAAGAGTCCAAATAGGCTAAAATGTTAGGTGCATGCAGGAAAAAAGAAATCCCTGTCGATTGCCCCCTAAGACATCCCAAATTATTCAGAAGATGATGTGTGCCTGGGAGTGGGCCATTAATGATTCAGCACTCTGGCAAGTTGATGGGCAAGTCTTTGGTCTGCTGTTATACCTGCCGTTAAGTTTTTATTTATTTTTTTCCCAGGAGCATAGGCAGTTGAGCTCCTATCAAGGGTGAGGGAAGTGGTGTCAGAAGGGTGAGGACAGTACACAGGCATCTTGGAGAGCTACAAATTAATGTCGGTGAAATGTCTGTGACTGAGAACGCTCAAGGTTTTTCTGCTCATTGGGTTATCATTTACTGTCAGTGGCAGAGTCTAGGATGCACATTTTCTCATCTCCATAGCCAGGAGTAAACAAGTGCCTCTCCTTTGTGGATGAGAAATTGCTATTTCTGGAAGAAAGCCTCCAGGCAAGTGCATCTTCTGCTCTATGATACAGGCAATAACTAGGCAAAAACTTCATTCAATGAAATGATCTGCACTGACCTCCAGATGTTGGTCCAGAGAGAGGTCAGAAGTTAGGGGTTGAAACTTAAGCAATGAACCTGCGGGTAATTCCTGGCTCTGCCATTTCTACCTTTATAATCTTGAGAAAGTTAGCTTAGTGGGCCACAATTTTTTAATATGTAAAATGGAAATAATAATAATATCCATCTCACTCAGTTGGTATGAAAACTGAATGAGTTAATCCCTATAAAATATTTAAAACAGTGGCCGCTCTATATCAGCATCCATTAAATAACAGCAAATAAAAATAGCTTTCACTCTTCTCTGGAAAAATCACCTCCTAGTCATTTGGTTACTAAATATCAACAAGACAGTCAATTATGAAGGTCTCTTACTTAATCAGACCTCAGGAATACTAGTTGGTAGATATTATTCCAAAGGCCTAATTTAGCACCAAGTAAAATCTAGTTCTGTATCTCAATTTGCTAGTTAAGTTTAAGAAACTGTGCCTGAAGAACAGATAGAGGAGTTTTTAATTTCTTCCACATCTTCCTACTCCCCAAAAATAAATTCCATTGCATAACTCACCCAGCCCTATGAAAGAGGTGGATTTAGTGTTGCAGATGGCTATGGATTAATTATACTCCACCACAATTTACTTTTAATAATTCTTGAAATAATGATAGAAACATAGATTCAAAAGCTGAACAGGGCTTTATGGTCATCCAATTGAAAGTTCACATTTTACTCTTGAAATGTGCCTTCCTATGGAATCCTTACTCAAACTCCTTCTTTCCCTCTAACTTCGAGGAGGATTGTTGGAATAGGAGTCCTGGTCCTTAGTCATTGCTTGCCTGCTGTATGTGCTCCCATTTACTTGCTCTGAGAGTGAGTATGCTAAAGGCAATTTGGGACAAGGGCCCTGATAAATGTGCCTTGCCAAATGCGTGGAGCTTCACGTAACTCACCCCAGACATTGTGTAATCATTAAGGCCACAGGTGCAATTTTAGCAACATGAATCAATGTGAAGCTTCTTTAGTTCCAAAGAATAATATAATTAATATAGATGTGGATCTTTTATTGACCACGAATTCTCTTGAATTTATTAATTTGTGACTTGGACTTAAACTTTTTCTGAAATTTACAATATTTATATCAATGTCAATATCTCTATCTATCATCTATCTGTATCTAAATTGCAGCTTTTTTTGAATAATTCCATCTCACTGACAATGCTGAGGTTTTGCATTTTAGAATTAGAATAACATGATACCAAAGATAAAAGTAACTAGATTAAATTTAGTGCATTTAATCCCCAAATAGATGACAAAAATCCAGTTCAGCATAGAGAGAATGTGCACTCCAAGCGTTAACAGAAGCCTCTTGTACACATGAGGCAGACTGCTAGCCAGAGGAAATGTGGTGGCCCAGATAGTGCAAATGACAACTTTAGCCTAAGGTAAACAGGCAGCATGCTGTTCCATTTCAGGTCATGGGACAGGAGGCTATCCAGGGCTGTGGCATTTTTCTAACCTTTGCTAATACAATTTTAGTATACTATGATTTCTCAGAAGGAGGATATCAGTCTGATGCCATCTTAGAAAAGAGAGATTACAGCTTTACATGCCTAAGAAATGGGTAAAGGAAATGTTATTGTTTTAAATATGGAACATAGTGAATTTTTCAATTGCTGAAAAATAAAACAGTATTCATGTATGTGTGCACACAACATACTAATAGCAACTGGACACTAGTCGTGCCCCTTATTTGTGCATATTCAGATATTATTTAAAAACTTCCTCTAATCTACAATAATAGATGGTAATGGAATTTCAAGATTAATAAACTAAACAATGGAAATGCAGGCACATGTATCCTATTTATGGTTGTTATTCAGAGAGACAGGAAACCAAATGAAAATTACTTTTATTTTTTTACTACATATGTGAAATGTTTATATTTATGGCATTGATTGTTCTTGTTTATATACTGTTTATATAAATTAATTTATAAGGCTAATGGCTACCATCTGTAGACTACTGTATTAACAGAAGTTATTAAGAAAATATATGATCCAAAAGAATTCAGTATCCATTTGAAATGTGTATAGCTTTGTACTACCTTGTTTAATACAGACAAGCAGACCAGACATATGCACACACAAATTAAAAAAACAAACAAAACTGAATTACATTACTATAAATCACAGATGTAAAATAGTACTTTTATTTACTCAACTGCAAAGGCCGTGTACTTTTGAATAAAGAGAATACTGATGTCATTGTAGTTATTTAAATAAAATGGTAGAGCAGTCTTGGCTATGACATAAGCTGCTCCAACTTCCCAATGAAATTAGCTGAAAAGATGTCTCTTGAATTACAGTGTATCTTTCTAGGTTTCTGCATGTAATACTATTATGAATAAATAGGTTATTAAGAAATAGTTCACTCAACAGGAACATAGTGACCTCTCAGTTCTCAAGATTTATAAGACGTAGCTCTTGATCATAGCTGCCAACCATATTAGAATAATATGGAAATATTTTTGAAAATATCTGCAGCCAAACTCTAATTAATTTCATTTCCTGAAATATTAGAAAATAAAATATACAAAAAGCGAGAAGAACTGATTCTAGACCTCAGTATATCACTAATACTTTTGGTAAATCACTTAATGTTTTTAGCAAACATATTAATCTGTAAAGTGGGTTTCCTCATTTGCAAAATGCTAAATTCTTATAGGGTAGTGGGTTGATGTGAGCATCAAATAAGGTGAGGGACATGGTAGGATTTCAAAATGCAGAAAATACCCAAGTGTTAGATCTTATTATAATAATTTAAAATTTTAAGAATGTTTCAAACTGTGGATTTTGTAATTTAATTTTTATTTTCTTAATAATTTTGAAGAGTAGTCTAATTTAGTGGTGTTATTGCCATTAGGTTTTTTTTTTTAAAAAATTACTGAGCTATAATGAACAAAATTAAAAAATATTTAAAGCAGACAACATGATTATTTTATGTGCATACACATTGTGAAAGTATTTTCCCATCCATTTAACACATTACCATATCCATAACCTCATATATTTACCTTTTTTTAATGTGAGAACATTTAAATTCTATTCTCTTAGCAAATTTTAATTATATAGTACAGTTTTATTAACTATAGTTACCATGACTTACATTATTTAGCTCTCATTAATCTTACAAGTGGAAGTTTATGCCCTTTTACCAACCTCTCCCTATTTCTTCCATACTTTTCTTACTTTCTATGTCTTAGTTCAACTTTTTTTTTTTTTTTTTTTTTTAGATTTCACATATAAGTGATACAATGCAGTATTTGCTGTTCTCTGTCTGGCTATGTCACCTACTATAGTGCCCCTCTAGGTAATTCCTAGAGGTTATTGTAAAGGGCAGGATTATCTTTTCCTCCTCTTCCTCCTCTTCCTCTTTCTTCTATTTAAGGCTGGATAATATTCCATATTATATATGCTATATATTCTTTATACATTCATCTGTAGACAGCTACTTGGGTTGTTTTTATACTTTGGCTATTGTTAATAATGCTATAATGATCATGAGAGTACAAGTATCTCTTTGAAAATGTGGTTTTGTTTGCTTTGGCTATATACCCAAGAGTGGGATTGCTGAATTATATGGTAGCTATATTTTCTATTTTTTGAGGACCCTCCATACCATTTTTCGTAGTGGCTGTAACAATTTACATTTCCACCAACAGTCCACAAGTGTTCCCTTTTTTCTACTTCTTCATCAGCATTAGTAATCTATTGTATTTGGACATTAGTCATCCTAACAAGTGTGTGGGATTATATCTCATTGTGGTTTTAATTTGTATTTCATTTTGATGATTAGTAATGCTGAGCACCTTTTCATGTATCATTGGCCATTTGTGTATCCTTGATAAAATGTTTATTTAGATCCTTCGACTATTTTAAAAATCAGATTATTTGTTGTTGTTGTTGTTTTTGCTATTAAGTTGTATGAGTTTCATATATATGTTGAATATTAACCTTTTATCAGATATGTGATTTGCAAATATTTTATCCCATTTTACAGGTTACCTTTTCATTTTGTCGATGGTTTCCTTTGCTGTGCAGAACCTTTTCATTTTGATGTAATTCTACTTATTTATTTTTGCTTTTATTGCATTTGTTTTGGTGGCAAATCTAAAAATCATTGCAAGACAATGCCAAGGACCTATGCCAGGAAAACATATGTTTTCTTCTAGGAGTTATAGATTCAGATTGTGCATTCAAGTCTTTAATCCATTTTGGTTGATTTTTGTGTATGGGGAAAGACTAAGTCCAATTTTATTTTTCTGCATATGGCCATCCAGTTTTCCCTAACAATATTTATTGAAGAGACTATTTTTTCTTTGTTGTATATTCTTGGTTTCTTTCATGTAAAATAATTGACATATATGCATGAATTTATTTTTACATTCTCTGTTCTGTAGATCTATGTGTGTTTTTAATGCCAAACCATACTGTTTTGATTACTATAGCTTTGTAAGATAGTTTGAAATGAGGATATGTGATCCCTCCAGCTTTATTCTTCTTTCTCAAGATTATTTTGGCTATTTGGGATCTTTTGTGGTCTCATACAAATTTTAAGATTGCTTTTCTATTTCTGTGGAAAATACCTTTGAAATTTTGATATGGACTAGATTGAATCTGCAGATCACTTTGGGCAATATGGACATTTTAACAATATTAACTATTCTATTCCATGAGCATGAAATGTCTTTCCATTTATTTGTGTATTCTTCCATTTCATTTATCAATGTCTTATAGATTTTAGTATACAGATTTTTACCCCCTTTGGTTATTTCTATGTATTTATTTCTATGTATTTTATTCTTTTTGATGCAATTGTAAATTGGATTATTTTTTTTAAAAAAATTTTCCCGATAGTTTGTTATTAGTGCTTACAGTCTTTTGGTGGCATCTTTAGGGTTTTCTTTATCTAATAATGTCATCTTCAAAGAAAGGCAATTTTGCTTCTTCTTTTCCAATCTGGATGCCTTTTCTTTCTTTTCCTTGCCCAATTGCTCTGGCTAGGACTTCCAATACTGTTTTGAATCAGAGTGGTAAGAGTGAACATCCTTGTCTTGCTCCTAATCTTAAATGAAAACTTTTCAGCTTTTTGCCATTGGGTATGATATTAGCCATGGGCTTATCATATGTGGCATTATTATGTTGATGTACATTCCCTTTACACCCAGTTTGCTGAAAGTTTTTAACATGTAGGAATGTTTAATTTTGTCAAAAGCTCTTTCTGTATCTATTGAGATGATCATAGGATTTTTACTCTTCATTTTATTAATGCAATATATCACATTAATTGATTTGTGGCTATTGAACCATCATCGAATCTCTGCAATAAATCCTACCTGACAAAATAGACTTTAAATCAAAGAGTATAATAAGAAGAAAGGTCATTATATAATTACAAAATGTCAACCTATCAATAGGTTACAATATTTGTAAATATTTATGCACCCTATAAGAGCACCTAAGTACACAAAGCAAAATTAACAGATCTGAAAAGAAATATAAACAATAATACATTAATAGTAGGGGACTTCAGTATCCCACTTTCAACAATAGATAGATCATGCAGACAGAAAATCAAAAGGGAAACATTGGACTTAAACTGTACATTAGACCAGATGCACCTAACAAACATATATAGAATATTCTAATCAACAGCAACAGGATACATATTCTTCTCAAGCATACATGGAATATTCTCCAGGATAGACCATATGTTAGACCACAAAATAAGTCTTATAAATTTAAGAAAATTGAAATCATATCTTTTCCGACCACACTAGTATGAAATTAGAAATCAATTACAAGAAGAAAACTTAAAAAATCACAAATATGTGGAGATTAAAAAAACATGCTACTGAACAACCAATGGGTCAAAAAAGAATCAAAAGATCAATTAAAAAATATCTTGATACAAATGAAAATGGAGACTAACATATCAAAACTTATGGAATGCAATAAAAGCAGCTCTAAGAGGAAAGTTCGTAGCCATAAATGCCTACATTAAGAAACAAAAAAAAATCTCAAAGAAGCAATCTAACATTACACCCCAATAAATAAGAAAAAGAAGAATGAACTAAGCCTGAAGTTAGTAGAAAGAAGGAAATAAAAATCAGAGTAGAAATAAATGAAATAGAAACTAAAAGGACAATAGAAATGATCAATGAATCTAAGAGCTAGTTTTTGAGAAGGATAAACAAAATAGACAAATTTTTAGCCAGGCTCAACAAGAAAATAAAGAATGGTCTCCAATAAAATTATAAATGAAAGAAGAGTCATTTCAACTGATAGCATAGAAATACAAAGGATCATGAGAGGCTACTATGAACAATTTTATGCTAACAACTTGGAAAACCTAGGAGAAATTAATAAATTTCTAGAAACGTACAGTTTACTCAGACTGAATCCAGAAGAAATAGAAAATCTGAACAAATCAATTGCTAGTAAAGAGATTGACTCAGTAATCAAAAGCCTCCCAACAACAACAACAACAACAACAAAGTCCAAGACCAAATGGCTTCAATGGTGAATTCTACTAAACATTTAAAGAAAGATACCAATCCTTCTCAAACTCTATTGAACAATAGGAGAAGACAGACTACTTCCGAACTTATTTCATTGATACAGGATGTCACTTGTAAAATTCTTAACCTTTTAGCAGGAAAAGATAAGGGACATCTCTTGCAGAGTTCTTAATATTTTTAGTAAACCTAGTTAAGTTTTATTCCCTCCTTTCTTTAAGAAAAAAGCACTCTCCCTCAAATCCTGATAGTTGCCCAGAAACTGGTGACTCAGATCCTCTGACTATTGATAAGAGTCATCTTCCCATTGTTAGTAGAAATGGTGTTAGATCAGACAGGGCCCTTAGGGTCTGAGAGGGGAGGGTACTTTAGGCCAAATATCTTTTTTATTCTTTAACAAATATATTTAACAAATATATTAACCAAGTTTGTTTCCCATTACTCACTTAATAGGCAGATCAATAATAGAAATTAGTAGATATATGATTTAAATAACAAGTCCATATTTTCCTTGTTTAGGGACTGAGGAGGCACTTCAGTAGGAAACCCAAGATCCTGCCCTGATTAAGG
>NW_006432669.1:10943974-10970456 GCF_000325575.1 Pteropus alecto
AGGAAGCGGATACAGAAGAAGAGACCTCTGGTCCTTCAATATCCAGACTAATAATAAAGGGGTTCGTGGCTCTTAAGAAAGAGTTAGGTGGGAAAGTTAGGGGGTTTCAGGTCTGCCTGCAAAGACACTGAGTTCATCCTATCCTAGAAAGAATCTGCCCTAATCCTCCCACAATTAAGCAAAGAAGGCATTTTCAGGCTAAAAGTAACTTCCACAAAGAAACAAGTAAGCAGAAAATTAGGTATCAGTTTAAGCCAGTCACTCACACCTGTGCAATAAAGACCCTCAACAATCTTCAACTCACCTGAGCCTCATTATACCAACATTATAATATGATGCATATGCCCAGGAGTTCATTACTATCATTATAGGAGACTGAATTCTGGGAACGAACATGTGCAGAAAGTAAATGATGAATCACTGAGTCCTGTCGATCTTAGTTGTCAATCAAGGAAGCCCACCCCTCTAAGAAAAGTAACCGCCCACAGCAAATATGGATAAAAACCCCAAAGGCTTTGTTACCAGGCCCTTTGAGCCATGTTTCTCTTGCTTAGGCCTGCTTCCACATCTGGAGGTGTACTTTCCCTTCTAATAAAGCTTTTCTTTTCTGCTGTAGTTCATTTTCCTGCTCCATTCTTTGTTCGAGACATCAGGAACCTGAACAGTGAGCCAGGAGAGAATCCCCACTCTCCGGTAACATGATGAGGCCAGCATTACCCTGATTCCAAAGCCAGGCAATACAGTACAAGAAAAAAAATTACAGGCCAATATCCCTAATGAACATAGATGCAAAAAGCCTTAACAAATTAGCAAAGCAAATTCAACAATAATACATCATTAAATGATCATACATCATGATCAAGTGGGATTTACTGTAAATAAAATTAACATAAAAAGTTGAATGACCACTCCCCCTGTCAGATTATGTTTTTGTGCTTCTAAAAGAATTTCTGAGCTATTTATCAGTGTATCAAAATTTAGTATGGATAAGCAGAGAGAATGTGCAGAATGAAAAAAGAAAAAAACAGAATTTAAAAGAACAATGATATTTAAGGGCAAACTATTGAAAACAAATAAATTTCAACAGAAAATCATACACTGTCTACATGAAGAACAGCCTTACAGGAATAACTTAATTTTAACCTTTCATTGACTTAGAGCTATTTTACAACTTTTTGTAAATTTTAGGTCACTGACAGACATGCAAATTCTGTCTTTTCAGAACGTTTTCAGGTAACTGTTCAATTATCTACCCTGTGGAAAAACCAGTCTTGCCACAATTTACATATTCATTTCCATATCCTGATCTGTAAATGGGCCTGTTTCTAAATTCTCTTTTGAACCTGTCATAACATGTCTGATTCCCTTGCTAAGTGAGTAAATCTTTAAAATATGTTCATTTTTATATCTATATGAGTCATAATTTTATTCTTTACTGAAAACTATCTTTTAAAAAGACTAAGGAAGAAAAATCATCAAAAGAGAGGACAACTGAATGCAAAAAAGCAAAAAGACCTAAGGAGTAAGATATGTTCGTGAGATAGGGGAGGGAAAAGTTTTGGGAGAAAGTTGTCACATAGCTCAGGGGTGTCTGGTAAGTTAAAAGGGTTTTTTTCTTTTTTCTTTTTTTTTTTTTTTTAAAGAGTCTGTTGCATTTGCTAGCCTAATAACCATTAGTATCTCTTCAAGAGTATTTTCTGAAGAGGTGAGGTTATCAAGTACAAAGCAGAATTTTGAGGAATGAATAAAATGTGAGAAAGAAAAGTAGTAAAAGGAGACAATCTTTCTCCTGTGTTTTTTTTTCTTTTGAATCTTACTCTTATATACATGAAATCTCAACACAGCAGCCAGATTGATCATTTTAAAAGCTATCACATCACTCTCTGGTTAAACTCTTCAATGGTTTTTCATATGTCACTGTAAGTTCTTATATTGGCCTATCAAGATCCTCTACTACTTTTGTCTCATGTTCTTTTATTTTCTCCTTCTTACTTACACTTAAGCACATTTTTGATCAGCATTTAATAACTGAACTTTATATCCTGGTAAGGGTGGTACTATATCTTCTTTGTTGTTTTATTTGTAGCACATAGCAGAATACTTCAAATATATGTGTTCTACTAAATTTTAATGAATCAATCAATATATTTTTACTTTTTGCACTGTTTAGTTGCAGATGTATGCATATGTATATTTTATTTCATTCTGCATGAGTTACAGAAAATAAAGTATACTTCATTCATTTAGTTGTTACTAATGCATCCATCTGTTCAACAAATATTTATTGAACATATATTCTGTTTTAGGCATTATACTAGTAACCAGGACTAGACAATGTCTTTCTTGTACTTTTCATCTAACAGAGATATATCATGAAGCAACAATTAAAATACAGAAGGAAAAATGCTCTGTTAGGGGATAGACAGTTATCGGTACCCAAATGTCTTATAAGTGAAGTAGGATAATCAGAAAAAAGCTTTTACTAGGAAATAACAGGTTGTTATTAAGACTGAAATGAAGGGGAGCAGAGATGCACATCAAGTGGCCATCACAAGCAGAGGCTTGGTGCGTGTCTGTGGGAAAGCAAGAACAGTGAAGCTCTGAAGGGGGATTGGTTGTGATGAGATCTTAGCATACAAGGCAGAGAGTGGCTAGGGACTATGTAAGCCAGGGCTTGGTTATGGTAGATTTTATCATCAAGTTTGGTAGACTTATCCTAAGGACTGTGGACAATTATTGGAGAATTTAAAGCAGGAAAAATATAGAGACAAGGAATCCAGTAAAGAGCTATGAAATTTTTTCTTTATGAGAGATAATATTGACCTTAATGAAAATTCTGGCAATGGAGATGGAAGTCAACGGACAGCTTTGAGAAACAAGATTTAGAGATTTATTCGATGTGGATGGAAAAAAAGAGAGGAAAGACAAGGAGGGGACCTTGTTTCTGGCTTTAATGCTGGTAATGTTAACTTCAATGGAGAAAGTAAAATGTACAGCAGGTTGGTTGTTCAGGGATATGATGACATCACAGTTAAATTTGTTTTTGTAATACATTCGCTGGAGGTTGGACAAAGACTTAGATTTATGGGTTTCCAGCTCAGAAAATATAGATTTGAAGCCATGTCTATTGGCCATTGAATCCTTATAAGTTAATAAGATAGTCGAAGTAAAACATGTAAAACAGGACAAGCAAGCATAGAAGTAAGAGATTGGCAATGTTAAATATAAAATGATTCGTAGAAGAAGAGCAGAGTATGCTTTTGGGGAAATCATGAGAGAAGCACTACAGAATCCAGAGTATACAAGGTTAAAAATCAGCCACAACATTTGCTGGAGAGAAGTCAAATAATTAAAAATTTTTACTTTGGGTTCAGGAATAATTGATGACTCCGACAAGAGCATTTTCTATGAAGTGATTGTGAAAGGAATCAGATTATAGTGCACTTTAGAAATGAGGAGACATTAGAAAATGGAGAATATAAATTGCAACAAGTTATTGAATGGTGCAATTGCGAAGGAGTTTGTAATTTTTTAGTTGGAAGAAATGTGATTATTTCAGAAGATGTCAGCAAAAGAAGAGAAGCTGTGGTTATACAAGACACCTACACAAGAGTTATACAAGTGCCATGTGGCTCTAAGCAGAAGATAGGAAATGTGGAAAGACAGCATTCTGTGTTCAAAACTCCTTTTTCCACCATCTCCAAAACATGTCACATTGTAATCATCCTCACTAATTCTTTGTGTCCTTACTTATGATTGTGACAGCACAGCTGATACTGAACCCAAGTTTGTGTGTCCCATGTTTCAAAAGGCCAAAACTCAAAATGCCAGAGTTTGGAGTAAGGACAGGTTTATTGATCGAGAAGTTATCAACTGAGAAAATGGGAGACTTAGTAGAGCCTCAAATCTATCTTACTCACTGAACTAGGTTAAGGATTTGTAAGAGGTTAGGGAAAACTGGTACGTGGAAGTGCTGGTGGGGCAAGTTTTAATTGGAGGACCTTGTAAGTTGGCCATTTATGGTAAAATGGTATCAACAGCAGTGTCAACAACTTCCTGGACACCATGAACCCTTTGCTTCTGAAAAGGTTCGGGTGTTAAAGTTCTGGTTACGTTCTCGTCCTTTGGTTCCATGTGTGTGTTTGGTGGGGTGGGGTGGCGGGGCAAGACTTTGGTTCCAGGCACTCTGGAGGTCAAAGTTCTCTTCTCTGTGTATGCTTCAACTGCATAGCTTGTGGTTTTGGTCTGTTATTTCTGAAAAGCAACACAGTATCTTGTTGTGAGCTGGTTTTGCAGTTACAACTGCTTTTCGTTATTATTGGCCAGGCTTTACATTTTGTGGGGGAGTAAAATCTCACATAAAACAACGTAGAAATTAAATGTTTACCTAAAAGTCTTTTAGAAATCAAAATGCATACAATTAACTGTTCTCATCATGGCACTTTATTCATTAAAAAAACATGTACTGATTGTCTACTAAGTGTGAAATGCTGGATATACAGAAATGAATACAGTACTTTTAAAAACAAACACAAGAGGTTCCAGTCCAAGATGGTGACATAGGAGGATCGTGAATTCACTTCTCCCACTGTCATAACGACTCTACAGCTACAAGTAGAACAATTCTTTCTGAAAGAAATTCAGAAACTAACCAAGCAACTCCTACACATCAAGCAAATGAGAAAATACCCACATCACCTATGTTTAAATGGGTAGGAAAGACTGAGACACATTCTTGCCATAAATCGCAACCCAGGGATGGTGACATACAACAGTAAGAGACTTTACAACTCCCAGCTTCTCCATGAGGAGAAGGGTTGGACCTAATATCTAGCACCCCAACTTTCAAGACTTCCACCTAAGAGACAGCTCCCAAAACACCTAGCTCTGGAAACCAATGGGGCTTACATCCATGAGATCTACAATACTATAGCAGACAAAGAAAAAGTTCTCAGGCTATCACTCCCGGGCTCTGCACAGAGAGTGTTGATAGAAACACTCTCCCAGTCTCCCAGTCTTTCTCAGAAAGAGGAAGAACTGCTGCCTGAGGGTCAGGCTTCTAATTTAGCAGACATCTAGAGAATGACTGTGTTCTTCCCTGAAGACCTAGGTAGCCTATGAGCGGTTTTCCTGTTCTCCCTCTGGCCCCCTCTAGGTTGCTAGAGTCTCCCGGAAAGGACCTTGTGCCCACGTCTTGTTCTCCAGCTTTTGTGGCTGCCACCCAGGGAATGCACCCGTTGTCAACTGGCTCTGGTGGCCAGTGGAGCTTCTATCCATAGCCCTATAGAACTGTAGCAAACAAAGAAGCAGTTCTTAACCAGCTATCCCAGGGCTCAGACAGAACTTCCATCTCTCAGTCTTTTCCTGAAAGAGGCCTATTTGCATACTTTAAAAGCTACTGGATGAGCATCTAGCTTTCAATCAGCCTGTATCTGGGTGGTGACTGAGATCCTCTCTCCTGGGACACTAAAAGGTTTTGGCACAACCTCAAATACTGAAAACAGCGAAGAACACAGAAGATAGTGGGATAATTACAAATGAGAAAGAATCAAGAACTTGGGCCAGGTTGAATGAAAAGGTTCATCTCCTATGTGAGATGACTCTGTCAAGACTGAGAAAGGTGGTTGTTTATTTGTAGAAACGAGCATGGAGTCAAAAAAAGAAAAGAGAAAAAAAAAAGAAAAAAAGAAGCAAAGTCATACCAGGAAGCTCAACAGTGTGCTCCAAAGAGGGACCTGGGCTCCAGAGTTCTGGTGACCAGGTTCTTTTCTTTTGCCATGAGAAAGAATTTAAGGACAGGACAGTGAGCTGGAAAGCGCAAGTTTTATTAAAACGAAAGTACACACTTAAAAGAAAAGTGTGAGCAGCTCAGAGAGAGAGTCTGCCCCAACTCTCTGAATTAAGGACTTTTGTTTTTTTGGGTGCTGGTGGGTTTCCCAAGGCTACCCAGCTTGCCTCCTGGTCCTGGCTTGTTTCCTATACCACCTGGAGGGAAAGAAGCAGCTCAAAGCCATTTATCTTGTCTCCTGCCCTTGGCTAGTTACTCTTGCTGGAGTTTCTGCTTGAAATCAAAACAAGAAGAGATCTGAGTAAGGGACAATGGAGAAATTCCAGAGCTGCAGGGAGAAGACTGAGTAAGAGACTGAGGAAAAATTCCAGAGCCACATCCTGAGCCTTGAGGTGTCTTTTCTAAACTAACTATCCTGTCCCAAAGGGAATGTGTCCCAAACAAAAGTTAAGACTCCAGAAGCAGATCTTAAGGAAATGTCAGTGAGTGATTTACCTGACAAAGAATTTAAAAAACAAAAGTATTAAACATAACTATAGCTATAATAATTTGTCAGTGTATCCACAAGGTAAAAAGATAGAAATTGTGACATCAAAAACATAAAGTGTTGAAATCAAGTTGTTATAAGTTTAAAATAAACTATTATAAATGTAAGGTATTTTATGTAAACTTAATGGTAACTACAAAGCAGATTTTTTGTAGATTCACAAAAAATAGAATTTGAGGCATGCTACTATAGAAAATTATCAAATCATAAAGGAAGATGCCAAGAGAAGAAGAAAAGAACAAAGGAATTACAAAATAGCCAGTAAACAATTAAAAGAATCTCAATAATAAGGCCATATCTAGCAATAATTACTTGAAATTTAAATGGACTAAATTCTCCAATCAAAAAGCGTAGAGTACATGAATGGATAAAAAAAAAAAAAAAAAAAAAAACAAGACCCAATTATATACTGCCTACAAGAGATTCACTTTACCTTGAGGGTACATACAGACTAAAAGTTAAGGGATGCAAAAAAATATTGCATGCAAGTGGCAACCAAAAGAAAGTTGAAGGGGCTAGCGAGAAAAAGAGAGAGACAGTTTAAGCAAAGACTGTAATAAGAGACACAGAGGTCTTTATATAATGATACAAGGATCAGTCTATCAGGAGAATATAACATTTGTAAATATTCATGCACCCAACGTGGGAGCACCTGAAAATATAATGCAAATATTAACAGACCTGAATGGAGAAATAGAATAGTAGGGGACTTCATTATACCACTTTCAACAATCGGATCATCCAGACAGAAAATCAATTAGGGAACATTAGACTTAAACTACACATTCAACCAGAGAGACTTAACAGACATTTATCAAATATTTTATACAACAGTAGCAGTATGCACACCTTTCTCAGGAAGTGTGATGCCCCAGCTTTGTTCTTATTTCTCAAGAAATATTTGGCTATTTGGGGTTTTCTGTAGTTCCATATGAATTAAAAGTGTTAGTATCCACAATATAAAGTATTCATTCAACTCAATAGCAAAAAAAAAAAAAAAAAAAAGATTAAAAATTGGGCAGAGAAACTGAATAGACTTCTTTTAAAGAAGAAAAATGGCCATTAGGTATATGAAAAAGGTGTTCAACATCACTTATCATCAGGAAAATGCAAATTGAAACCACAATGAGCTATCACCTCACATTTGTTAGAAGTGGCTATTATCAAAATGACAAGGGATAACAAGTGCTGATGAGCATGCAGAGGGAAGGCGACCCTTGTGCACTGTTGGTAGGAGTGTAAACCGGTAGAGCCACTATGGAAAAATTAAAAATAGAACTACTGTGTGAGCCAGCAATCCCATTTCTGGGAATGTATCTGAAGGAAATGAAATCACTATGTGAAGTATATTGTACCCCCATATTCCTTGCAGCATTGTTTACAATAGCCAGATAAAACAACCTAAGTGTCCATGACAAATGAATGGGTAAGGAAAATGTGGCCTATATATACAACGGAATATTATTCAGCCATAAAAAGAAGGAAATCCTTCCATTTATGACATCTATAAACCTCAAGTTCATAATGCTTAGAGAAATAAGTTAAGACAGAGAAGGACAAATACTGCATGGTATGACTTTCATGTGGAATCTAAAACAAATGTTACACCTTTAGAAACAGAATGTAGAAAAGTAGTAGTGGAGGCTGAGGTGTGAGAGAAATAGGGAAAAAATAGTAAAGGTACAACCTTTCAGCTATAAGAGGAATAGGGTCTGAGGAACTAACATAAAGCACGGTGACTATAGTTGATAACACTGTGTTGTATAATTAAAACTTGCCAAGAGAGTAGAACTTAAATATTATCACACAATAAAAAATAAATATATGAGATGATAATGTTAATTAACTAGATGGTGAAAATCCTTTCACAATGTATGTGTGTATCAGATCACAATGTACATTTTAAATATCCTATGATTTCATTTGTCAGTTATACCTCAAACAACCTGAATTGTATAAACAAATAAAACAAAATAAAAAACAAAACCCTACGTCATAATGCTGACATAAAGTCTCATTTATGAAATCTCATTTTTATCTTAAAGTTAAATTTTCATGTACTCTTATGTATAAAACTTCCATTAAATTCTAAGTGATGAGATATATTATATCTTGTGCTTTTCCCCTTCCTTCAATGTCAAAAGGATGTCTAATAGTTTGCTGAATTAATAGAATTAATATTAAAATGGCCCATTTAATTGCTACCACATTTCCTTCTGCAGAAAGATTGCTTACTAAATGATTAAAGATGTTTACTAATATGAGATATAAAATTGCTCTTGAATTTGTGGTAGCCTTATTGTCTGTCTATATGTTATATACACGAGGCTGGCCTAATTTGATATAATAAGGGGGTGAAACTCAGAATTTTCTAAGGCAGAACATAATCATTATCAGTGCTTCAATTATTTTGGACTTAAAAAATCTATACTATTCTTGGAAATTTCAAGGGGAACACTTTACCATGTAACATATTGATAAGTTGAACCTCATCAGAATCATTTCATTTGATTTCCCCTGAAGTTAGAGAAAGAAAAATAATAATATTTACCACTTCCTTTTCAATGCTACTTTAACATAAAACAATATTGGAAAGATAATTGGATTTGTGAAAATAAAAATGAAAATGCTACCTAAAGTAAATGTCTTCTCACTAATAAAAATATGTATTGTTCTCATACAACTCAATTGCAAAAAAAAATTTGATTTAAAAATGGGCAGTGATCTTAATAGCTGCTTTTCTAAAGATGAATGGCCAACAGATGTATGAAAAGGTGCTCAGTGTCACTAATCATCAGGGAAATGCAAATCACAACCACCGGAAATATCACCTCCTACTTATTAAGATAGCTATCATCATATAGATAAATGATAACCTGTTTTTGAGGGTGTGGAGAAAAGAGGACCCTTGTACACTCTTCGTAGGAATGCAAATAGGTAGAGCCATTGTAGAAAACAATATATGGATTCCTCAAAAATTTATAAATAAATGAACTAGCAATCCTTCTTCTGATGATATAACCAAAGGAAATGAAATCAGTACCTGGAAGAGATAACTATGCTCCCATGTTCATTGCAAATAGTGGTCTATTGCAAATAGCCACTACATGGAAACAACCTAAGTGCCTGTCAATAGATGAATGCATAAAGAATTTGTTATATATAAAAATGAAAGATATCCTTATGTTTGTGACAACATGGATGGAATTGGAAGACATTATATTAAACAAAATAAGCCAGACACAGAAAGAAAAGTACTGCTTGATGTCACTTCTACGTGGAATCTAAAAAAGTTGAATACATAGAAGCATAGAGTAAAACAGTAGTCACCAAGGTAGGGAGGGAGGCAAGGAGAAATGGGAAGATATTTGTCAAAAGGTATTTGTTGTAAGACCTGAAACCATAAAACTTTTAGAAGAAAACATAGACAGTAAACTCTCTGATATTACTAACAGGAATTTCTTTTCAGATATATCTCCTTGGGCAAGGGAAATAGAAGAAAAAATAAACAAATAGGACTACATCAAATTAAAAAGTTTTTGTACAGCAAAGGAACCATCAACAAAACAAAAAGACAACTGACTGTTCGGGAAAAGATATTTGCTAATGATACATTTGATAAGGGGTTAATATCTAAAATTTATAAAGAACTTATACAACTCAACAACAACAAAATAAACAGTCCAGTTAAAAAATGGGCAGAAGACCTGAACAGATACTTCTCCAAAGAGGAAATGCAGATGGCTAACAGACATATGAAAAGATGCTCAAGGTCACTAATTATCAGAGAAATACAAATTAGAATCACAATGAGATATCACCTAATACATGTCAGAATGGCTATCATCAATAAATCAAAAAACAGCAAGTGTTGGCGAGGATGTGGAGAAAAGGGAACCCTCATACATTGTTGGTGGGATTGCAAATTGGACAGCCGCTATGGAAAACAGTATGGAGGTTCCTCAAACAATAAAAAATGGATGTACCTTTTGACCCAGCAACTGCATTTCTGGGTATTTATCCAAAGAAAACCAAAACAATAATTCATAAAGCTCTATGCACTCCAATATTCATGGCAGCACAATTTACAATAGCCATGATATAGAAACAATCTAAATGCCCATCAACAGATGATTGGATAAAGAAATTATGATTCATATATACAACAGAATATTGCTCAGCCATTAAAAATAAATGAAATCCTACTATAGTGGACAATTTGGTGATGGACAGAAGGGAGGGAAGTTGGGAGGCTGGGAGAATGGGGTGAAGGGTTAAAGGAATACAAATTAGTAGTTGATAGTTGGGCATGGGAAGCGTGGAAGAGGGAATGTAGTTAGTATTAATATGATGGCTAAGTCAAGTGCCAGGGGAGGGAGGGAGCAATTGGGGGAATCATATTATGAATATTATAGATGTCTAACTAATGTAGTGTATACTTGAAACTAATTTAAATAAATAAATTTATTTTTAAGAAAGGTATTTGTAGCTGCGGTTATGTAGGATAAGTCTAGAGACCTAATGTAGAGTTAATTATAGCTAATGATACTATATTATATACTGAAAATTTGCCGAGAGTAGATTTCAGGTGCTCTCACCACCCAGTCAAAAAATGATAACTATGTGATGAAATGGATATGTTAATTAGCTTCAATACAACAATTATTTCACTATATATTTTCAAAATATCATGCTGTACATCTTAAATATATATAATTTTTATTAAAAATTTAAAATGAATAAAATATATTATAATTTTATTTTCAAATGTATGTTAAAAATTCATACTAAAAGTAAAAACTATTCTTTAAAATTATTTTCGTAAAGTGAAATTCAAGTACCACAAATAACTTTTACATGATTCTGACTAACCGGCAAAGAAGAGTCATTGATATGCAAGATCCGTCACTGTGGAGTTTGCACCATCTGTAAAGCATAAAAAGTAGTTTAGTTATAGTATTATGTACTTGTAAGTATAATTTTAGTTTAGTATATTTTTCATTGCACAAATTTGAGGTACAAAAGAG
This sequence comes from Pteropus alecto, assembly GCF_000325575.1. NCBI lineage: Eukaryota > Metazoa > Chordata > Mammalia > Chiroptera > Pteropodidae > Pteropus > Pteropus alecto. Next base: position 10,955,337 of record NW_006432669.1, read on the forward strand.
AAAGGAATAATGACAAAATCATGAGGCTCTCAACACAACAAGCAAGTTGGAAATTCTCCAATTAACAATAATTGCAGAATCAGCACTTACTCTACACTTGAAATAAATGCCTCTTTAAAGAAACTACAATTTAAATATTCCTTATATAAATAAAGAAATCAACACTGTCTCAAAAGGAAATAAAATAAAAAACATACTGATAGGCAGTTGAGGTAATTTGCTGTATTCAAGTTATCTTGTCTATTTTTACATTAAAAAAACATATTCTCTACTTTTTTATTCCCATCTCCAGAGATGAAAAAAAATCTCTGAAGACAGTAACAATTAATATCTCATAATTTTGGTGATAGAATAAAATAAATCTACATTAAATTAACAATAATTTTTAACATAATTCATGTATTTTTGTTACCATGTTTTATACCAAAATTTTTAAGAAAAGGACAAAAATATTTGTACCTTAACATTTTTGCTGGTGGAAGAATGCAAAAATACATTTTAAACAGTACTTCATTTCTTAGTTATTAGTATTTTGTTTCTTATTACTCTTTGTTTATTCAATACTTCATCAAATATATATGGGAGATCCAGGCTTTTTTATTAAATTTTTTATTTTGAAGTAATTATAGATTTATAGGAAGTTATAATAATATGTACACAGAGTAGACATCATGAGTGAAAATGGCATAGTAGGGGACATCAAAAGTCTGTCTCACCAATAAAAGCAATGAATAAGCTGGTAAAAACTGTCAGAATCAATTCTTTTGGAACTCAAGATACTACTCAAAAGCCTACACCAAATGGGAATGCTTAATCAAGAAAAAATAAAAACAAAAAACAGCTAAATCTCAGTAAGAGAGCTTTGTAGCATTTGACTTACCTTGATCTCACCCCCTGATTCCCAACTTGGTAGTGATCTTAAAGACATTGGTCGTAATTCCTTGTACAAGTGTCTAATACCAAAAGGAGCAAAGTGGACTTTTTCTCTCAAAAGATTATAGTTGTTTATTTGCCCTGTCTGGTGGCTGAGGCCCTGGCCCAAAGGGCTTGTCTCTATTTTGCCTAACTCAGTGCTCTGCTAGGGCTGAGGAGATTACCCGGTAGCATTTGTCAAAATTATTTAAAGGCAAATGTAATAGTGCTGTTGCTTGGGCCAAGGGATACAGTTGGAGGAAGCAAGAGACTAATCAAAAAAATTAGACGTAGAATTGCCCACCATTTCCACTCCTAGGTGTTCCCAAAGATTTGAAAACATATGTTAAGTAAAACAAACACTTATATATAAATATTTATAGCAGCATTAGTAATAAGACCCTAAAAGTGAAAACAGCCCAATGTCCTTCATTTGGAAAATGAATAAAAAGTGGTAAATGTATTTAATGAAATATTCTGTGGTCATAAAAAAGAATAAAATATTGATATATGCTATAACATGGATGAACCTTTAAAATCTTATGCTAAATGAAAGAAACCAAACATGAAAGTCCACACGTAGTTTGTGGTATAATTTTATATATATGAAATGTCTAGAATAGGCAACTCCATAGAAACAGAATGACTAGTCACCAGAAGCTAGGGAAGGGGAAAATGGGGAGGGACTGCCTAGCAGGCATGGAGTTTAATTTTTGGGTGATGAAAATATTTTGAAATTGGAAGAGATGGTTTCCCAACACTTTGAATATACTAAAGCCACTAAATTGCACATTTTAAACATTTAAGAGGATGCATTTTGTGTTATGTGAACTTAATCATATATACATGCATCTACACACACACCTGAAGGACTAAGCCACGGGTGGAAGTACAGGCTGTTCAGGCTATGACTTCCCACTACATTCCAGGGTTGCAAAGAAACTTGGATGCCCTAAATCTTCCTCTAAGTCTGTGCCAATATAGACAGTCCCTTCCCCACAACATTTCCTTACTTATTGCAGTGTGCAATTTTGTGTTGTTTAATGTGGTTATTCTAGTCTCATCCAAGCTATTTGACACTGAGTTTCTACATCAGGTTCTCAACAAGTACGCAATGAATAAAAGAATGTAAAATCTGAGGGAAAATCTACAAAGATACCCTGTATAACCTTCATCCAATTTCCCACAGTGGTAACACCTCATGTAATTATAGTACAATATTAAAATGAGGAAATTGATACTGATGAAATCCAAGGATCTTATTCAGATTTCACTAGTTTAACATACACTCATTGTGTGTGTCATTCTAGCTAATTTTAATATATGTGTGGATTTTAGTAACTACCATCACTATTATAATAACAAGTTGTTATACTTTTGTAGTCACATTCAGATTCCTTTTCCCCAACTTTTTGTCTCATGTGGACCCTGTCTGATAAATACTGTCTCTCAAGAACATGTGAAAACATTGTTGGAGTACCAACAATAAGAGTTGGGAGAAATTATCAAAGAAAATTTCCTGAAGGAGCTGGTATCTGAGATGAATCTTCAATGAAAAAAAATTATAGGATGTTTTGTGAAGCTCCTAGCATAAATAAAAACATTCGAAATGAATATTTTTTTCTCATGTTTGCTCTTGTTGCTTCTGTTGTAACTATTTTTGTTATTACTGTTATTACTATTATGATGATTAATGAGGGATTAGACAGCTAAGCGTTCTGGGAATAGAGAATGTGGTCATTCCAGAGAAGCAAGATTAGTGGACAGAAAGGCATACAGAACATATAAAGGCCTATAGAGTAACAGAAAATTGCAAGTAGTTCAGTATAGCTGGGCTTCAAAATAGAACAGGAAAAGTTGAAGGAAGTAAGACCAAAATAGCATTTGTGAATTATGAGAATATGTTTATATTTTGTTCTGAGAAGAATAGGGAACTAATAAACTGATGAATGACATTCATTTCAGAGCAATCTCTTCAATGGTAGTCTAGTTGTATATTAAAGGGAGACAAATGTGAATTCAGGTTGACCAGAGGTAAGTCTATGCACTATTTCAGGTGAGAGACAAAGGTGGTTCGACCTGAACTGGTGAGAATGAGTATTGGGAGAACGAAATGGATTTGGAATTTAAGAAGTAGAGTTGGCATGTTTGGTGATTGATTTGATGTAGAAGGGAAAAAAAGAAGAAGTTATCTGCAAAGCTAGATTCCTGGCAAAGGCAAATGTGTGGATGGAAATGTCAGTAATCAGCACAATGTTTCTGGAAAGAGAAACAGAGCTGAACTAAGATTGTTAGTTAAGTTTAGAACATGCTATGCGTTTTAGTCCATTTGAGTTGCTAAAACAAAATACCACACAATGAGTGGCTTATAAAGAGCAGAAAATTTTGCTCACAGTTCTGGAGGCTAGAAGTCTGAGATCATGGTGCCAGCATGGTCAAGTGAAGGCCCTCTTCTGGTTCAGACTTTTCCTTGCATCATCACATACGTGAAGAGGCTAGGGAGATCTCTGGAGCCTCTTTAATAAGGCACTAATCCCATTCATGAGGGCTCCACCCCCTGACCTACTCACCTCCCTCAAAGACCTCACCTTCTAATACCATTATATTGAGCATTAGGATTTCAACATATGAATTTGGGGGGGGGACACAAACAATCAGAAGACAGCTATGTGTTTTAGATATTTATGTGAAATAAGCTCTATAAGAGTAGCAAAAATAATAATAATAAATAAATAAATAAATAAATAAATAAATAATAAGCTCTATATAAGTAGCATTTTTTATTGTTATATCCCAAACAAGTGGTATTGAATCAGGCAGAGAACAAACATACAAACACTGTTTATGGAATGAAAGATGTTTGGTTGTGAAGGAAAAAATGTATTATGAATTTCTAACAAATAATAGATGTTCTCAAATAAGAATCTAGAAAAAAATGGAGTAGGTTTGATAAAATTGGGCGGAGAAATCCTCAGCTAAAACAAAAACCTGTTTTATGTTGTAAAAAATAAGAAGTTTATATTGCAAAGCCATTTGCAAAATATATTACATATTCTATCTCTATAGCTCTAAGGAATAATTTTTTTTCTAGATAGATTTATTCATCTAGCCAAAAAAAAAAAAAAAAAAAAAAAAAAAAAAAATTAGTGTCTGCTCTGTGCCTGGTATTGTTTTAAGCTCTGTAAGTACCATAACAAATAAAACAAAGTCGTTGCACTCATGGAAATTATATTCTTATGGGATGAAATGGGCATATAAATAGAAACAGATCGTTATATAGTGTGCCATATGATAACCAGTATTGTGGAAAGATAATGAAGGAGGGTAAGGATTTAGGGAGTATCAGAGACAGAAAGGGCATGCTATTTTTATTTAGAGTGGTGAGGGAAAGCCTCAGTTATAAGTGAGACCCAAAGAAGGGCAGTACCAAGTCACATAGATATGGGGATATGAGAAGGGATTGTTTTAGGCGGAGGGTTTAGAAAATTCTCGGCAAGAGAATATGCTTGTCAAGTAAGAGGAACAGCCCAGGCAGGGCTTAAAGGCAGAAATGGAGCCCAGGAGCAAATTCCTCTGAGCTGAAGGTAGCCCTGTGTAAAATTTGTGGGCACGAGGGGGCCCTAACACAGGTTGACATCTAACATTTATACAGTGACCAATAAGCACAGGAAAGGATGCTTAACTAATTTATAAAGCTAAGAAACAAAAGTTAAAGTAATTTTGTTTCGGGTTTAACAAATTAATAAAACAGATTATGCATCATGTTGGTGAAATAGGGGAAAATGGACCATATCACATTTGGCTCATAGGAAGTGCATATTTGGACAATTTTTTGAGCAATACCGTACATAGAGAATTTAAATTTTAATGCATTTGATCCTGTCATTTTAGTTCTGAGAATTTATTCCAATAATGTTATCAGAGAGAAAGTTAAAGGTTTATTCACAAGGAAATTTTTATTATAAAATTGTTTTAAGATGATAACAAATTTGGGAATTACCTAAACAAGTAAAATACATTCTAATGTATCCATTAAATAGAATATTAGGCAGTCATTAATTATTGAAATAATCTATGTCAGAGAGAGCCACTTGAGACTCAATATCTTTTCCCTGTCCTAATAAAAACCCCAATTTTTTAGTTAGGCATGTGGCAACAATGCAATAAACACTTGATTTCTCAGCTTCCGTTCAGCTACGAGTTGCTTTGTGATGAAATTATGGTTAATGGCTTATAGGAAGAAACGGTTCTCCAAAAGGAAGGGTTCATGCACTTTTTCGTCTTTTCCTCTTTCTTGTTGGCTGGAGTGCTGTGCTTCAATGCTAGGAAAGGCTGTAGCTCCAAAAGACACATTGAACGAAGAAATGACCTTTGAAGGTCTCATTGAAGGGTGTCAGAAAGGGGTGAGGACACGAGGGAGATACCCCACCACTACCACCAAATCGGCACTAGATTGCCTTCCCCCCGATTTTTAAGCATATGCTGTTTTATATTACTGATGCTTTACATCTCTGTTACTTTAATCCTAGGCAATTTTTTTTTTTAAAGCAAGTCATAGATTAACTTGTACAGTATGTTTCTAAATACATCTGGGAGTCTGTACATGTGGAGACAGAGAGATAAAGACAGCAAGATGAAAGAGAGAACACAAATCATCTTGTAGAACACAGGTGATCTTCATTTCCCTCTTTATAACTTTCAAATGTAATGGGATATTTTTACATAGTCTTAATGTTCTCAGTATTAAAACAATAAAGCATTTTTTAGTGCTTATATAAATTGGCTTTTGTCTACAGATTGAAAAGTAAAATAATGAATACACATATATAGATATATATTGGTAATTTTTTTTTAATTTTATGTTTTGATAATTTTTAAAAGCTATTACTAAGGAATAAATACAGGCTGGCCCTTATATGTGTCTTTAGGTGAACTTATAAGTGAGTTCATGTATAAGACATTTTCAGATATTCTAGGGTTCATTAAAAATATGAGTCAGTTCACTGAAAAATATTATTTAAAATAACCTATGACCAAGTTAGAAATAAAAAATAAATCAAATCGATATAAATCAAAATTAAAATAAGTGAGAATCCAATCAATAATTATAAATATGGTCATTCTAAATAAAATATTAGTAATATTATTATTTTAGGGGGAGAGTAAATGAATAATTCTCTATGTCAAAGAGGATTTCATCCTAAGAATATAATCATTGCTTATATCAGCATACCTATTAATATAATAACAGTAGTTCAAATAAAAAGATCATACTTTCTTTCTATTTACTCTCTTCTATATAAAGGCCCAAAATAACATTCATTCCTGAGAGAAAGACAAATGGTATGAAAAATAACAATGTAAATATACATTTTATTATCCAAAAATCTAGCTTAAATCAACAGGAAATATGCTTAATGATGAAATACTGGAGTCATTTCCATTAAAGTAAGTTAAGAATGCCCACTGTCACTAACTTAATTGTTCTGTTTTATCTAGAGGTATATGATAAATATAGCACTTCATGAATATGAAATAAAAGCTGTGAATATTGGCAAGAAGGAGACAAAACTATGGTTTGCAGATGATAAAATTTTATATGTAGAATTTTCAAAAGGAAAATTATGTGAAAAATTCTGTGGATCAGTGAATGTTCAGTACAGATCTTGAATTAAATTTATATTTAAGAATTAATAGTGCCTGCCATTTTCTTTTCTTAACATTCACAGCAACAATCAATTGGAAACTATGGAGGAAAAAATTCTTACTTAAAATTGTAAGAAAATACAGTTTGTCTAGGAATATCCTCATCTCAAAATTTGAGGTTATATGTAAAAAAATATAAATCTCTGCTTAAAGATAAAAAAGACTATGTGGCTTACTTAATACATACAATATTACCCTAAGTAACCAAACATACATATTTAATTCCCACTGAAATCCCATTTTAATTGTCAGAAAACTTATGACATCATTCTAAAATTCACCTAGGAGCACATACAATACAAGAATAACTAAGGAGAGTGTGAATAATGGAGGACTAGTGAAGATTATAAAACCACAATGACTAGATTATGTGATGTGGCATAGTCCTGAAAGATAAATCAATGCATGTAACAGTATGACTTCTACCATAAACAGTTGCCCACTATGTGACAGGTAGTGCAACAGGGAGGCAAAACATACACAGAATATAGCACCTGCTCTACATGAGTCAAGTGTTAGTGTAACCACTTTGTACCTAGAAACTGGTGTCAGATAACTTAATCAATTTATTTAAAAATAGTATTTTATAAATGCAAGATATAAATGAAGGACTCATTCTACAATGGAGATGCTAATCGGAGAGAATGATTTCCTTACTTACAATTTTCTAGACCATATTTTCAGACACCTATTTGTTTTCTGTCTGAAGGAATATCGAATTACCTGCTGTATGCTGACATTAATGCCATTGTTTTGTTTTGTTTTATTTTGTTTTGTTTTGTTTTGAAGCTAGTTTGAGTGGATTTCAATCTCTGATAGTGAAAGATTCCCTAACATACATATCAAATTTAGCATCTTTATTTTATAGCCCCCAAAAACAAATAGCCCAGAATACATTCTAAACTAATGTTAAAGACAATGTTACACTTTGTAAGAAAATGAAGCATGCTTCAAGTAGTTTATCTTTCACATTCACTGAAAAACATCAATAGTATACTCAGTAATAAAGCCCCATAGTTCATAGCAAATAAATAATATATGTTTTAGAGAAGGAAAAAAATCTTAAAAAAATTATAAGAAATTATTATTTTAATTATAATTGGGGTTGTACAATATTTAAGCTTGAAAAACAGAAGCAAATGGAAAGAAATGTACTTGAATTCTATTACTAAAAATTTGAGTGGCTTATATGTCACATAATATATACAAAATTTATTATCAAACGACTAACTAAAAAAATGCTTGCTAATATATGACCATGAGCTAATCTGTTATACAGAAAGGATTTACATAAGTTGATAAGAAAAACACACAAGACTTGTAACAAAATGGGAAAATAATCTGAATTAATAATTCACATAAAAACTAGCTAATAAAAATGTTAAAAGTCCAATAATAGCAAAAAAATGCCAATGGAAAAAAAATGTATCGATGAATTTGATTTTCCTATATTAAGTTAGTACCTTGATTAAAAAGAGACATTTAATTTCTTTGTCATTCATTACCTTAGATTTGTTGTATTGATAAAATTTGGCATAAAATTTTGACAATAAAAAGTGTAAAAGTATTTATACTTGCATCTAGAAATTCCACTTTTAGAAATGCTTTCTAAGAAAATAAACTTATACCTAGACAAAGTAAAAGCATAAAAATATTCATCATTACACAGTGTGTAGGAAATAAATATTGAAAACAAAATACAAAAGTTTAAATAATATGTACTATAATATATATAATATATGCTATAATGTCTGGTGGAATATTATAAAACAAAAATCATATTTAGGGCATTTTTTATTGCTATTAATTGATGGCGAAGACAAAATAACGAAAACAGAAACAGAATTGATAATACGAAGTTAATGAACTTTATAAAAACAAGTTGGGCTTATTACAAAGAGAGTTACAATAGGTTAAGAAATATTATTTCTTCATTAAAAAATGTTTTTATGTTTCTCTACACTTAAAATTTGTTTTTATGTTTCTCTATACTTAAAATTTGTTTTTATGTTTCTCTACACTTAAAATTTGTTTTGTGATGAGGATGACTTACCTTTATGAGAAAATGAGAAAACAAGCCTACTTTTAAAGGACTTTTATTGAGCATTCATTTACATAACATTATGGTAATGATTTTAGCCTGGTATTTGCGGAGAGTGGGCAGTTGGGAAGTTTGGTACAAAAATGTTCTTGGTCTAAAATTGACCTTGTAAAATAGTAGATTCATAGAGATCATAATGCTATTTTCCTGGAAAAAGTAGAGAGAAGGGAACATGAGTAAGTAGACTATTGGAAGTAAGATATAAATAGAATTAATCTCTACTGTGATATATATCTTCACAAAAGGGCTATGAACCTGTATGCGCAAATGGGAAGGTCTGTACTAGGGCCTAATTGCCTCAGCGTAGAGCCAGTAGTAGTCATTTGACATGGTGGTACGGACAGGCCTCATCACAAACAGAGTAGGGATGTGACTCAGCAAAACTGACTTCTTGGGGAGGAAGCCAAACACCACCAGCTGTACATAACGTGCCCGATTATTTTGTTTTGTACATGCATCAGAACTAAATATTTCCTACTCACTGAGTAGGTTCTTGAGAGAAATAAGAAATGAAGTGTTTTTCTAGCTTTCTTATCATTTTTTATGGAATTATCTTATACTATGATCAAAGTCAAATCAAAGCAGGGTTTCACCAAGGGCCATTAAGAAAAGGCAGATAAAGTGAGCCTTAGTGATCACTGGGCAGCGGCACGGCACTCTATTATTATTCTTCACTTTATCTAGACTTTATGTACAGACTCTGAGCTGGGAGACCACAAATCCACTTGGATTCATCTACCTGAGATGCTTCATATGAGTTTTAAATTCCAGGGAAGAGGTAGAAATATTGTGTCATAGATACTCTCAATTGTGGGCATCTGAGTCAGCACATTTGGTGTCTCAAAAGAATGTTGAACCTAAAGTAGTAAAGAAAACCTTGAGAGAATTTCTAAAAAGGAAATTTGAACTTCTCTCTCAAGAGTGAGAAAATTTATGGTATGTATTAAGGCTGTGACCAGACAGTATCGACAGAAGAAACCTTTACGTTTTCCTTGGGTCCAGAGCATCGAGAGGACTTAAGAGTTTCAGGATTCCCAAAAAAACTTTTGTGAATGGTTCTACAAAGTTTTCTGGGGGCATAAAATTAAAAGGACAAGAAGATTTCTACCTTTCAAAAAATCTCCTCCAAATGATGACACCAAGAATATTCTTTGAAATAGTAGATAAGTTGGGAAATGAAGAGAGAGCCATTTGTGTTCATTCTCCAAGAAATATTATCAGCAAATAAAAAGTATTAAAATATGTTGGAGAATGTGGCCTTTAAATGTATACAACTCATAGAACCACAGATTTGGAAAAAGTTTGATTTTGCTGCTTTGGAAGGAAAAGGGAGACCAAATCTAGATATAGCTGGGACCTCAGACTTTTATAGCAGCCCAGAGAAAACCATCATGGACCCTCAATCATACATACCCTTGACTTCCTTAATAGCAGGACCTAAGTTATGGCCCTTAGGATTGCAAGTAGTGGGAAAGAATGTAAGTCCTTTCAGCATTTACTACATAATAGGAAAAAAAAAAAAGAAGGATCCAACTCTTGATGTTTCTTAATTCTGGGCCTTCTCTCTATCCTGACAGTTTTCTAGTATAATTTTTGCACTTATAGTTTTGTCGTGTCAACATCTTTTGAATTAATACTTCTCTTTATCACTGCGATGCAATCAAATACCTTTCATCATAACAAAGCTAATATTCTATTGTCAGTTTATCCACAGCTATCTTGTTATTTCTTCTTCCTTTTTATACTTAAAGTTCTCAAATGTGTCTCTATTCACCATCTTTATTTTCTCCTAGCCTCCTCACTCTTGTGTAGATTTTCCCTACCACACTGTATTTTGCTAAATAGCTTTTCCCAAAGCCACCCATGTCCTCTAAGTCATTAAATCTAATGGTAATTGATTGGGCCTCGCCTTTACCTGATCTTTCATTCACATCAGAAACTACCGGTAATTACAACTTTCATGGTAGCTCTGACAACACATTCTCCCAATTTTTTTTTCTGATTCCCTGACCATACCTTCTTAGTCTAATTTGATGATTAATACTTCTATCTCTGATCTTGAACTCTACAGTTCTTCCAGTCTTAGCTGTAGGGTCTCTTCTTACTCTATTCTCTGTTCCTATATAGTTTTATCAATTTTTAGAATATTAAATATCATCCTTAGGCAAGGATCTCCCAAAACTCTAACATAGATCTCTCCTCTGAAAAACACAGCTATGTAACTCTTTACTTTTCATTTCAGCTTGAAATATGCCAAAAGCATCTCAGACTTCTTGCAGGGTTCCCATTTTAGTGAATGCACCAGTTATCCACTCTCAAAATTGAGTCACTTCAATCATCCCTTCTTCTTCACCTGCCCTATCCACTAAACCACAAGATCAAAATTAATTTCTATATACTAATTATTTCTTGTATGCAACAACTTACCTCATTCCAAGACTATCATCACATATGGCTTATAATACAGCAATGACATTTTAACTTGTCTCTTTATATCTACACTTACTGTAGTGTAATCCGTTTCCCATGATATCCCCAGAGCGATCATTTAAAAATAAAAATGTTATCGTTTCCTTGCTTAAATTTTACCAAAATTTTCTATTAATATTAGTATAAAGTAATATTAGTCATAAAGTGTAATAGTATAAAGCACCAAATCCTTCCCTAATATATGAGGCCTCAATTATGTGGCTCCTGCCTACCTCTTCAGTCTCCCTCTTGGTAACTCTCTGCTGGCTCCATGCTCCAGCCTCATTGGCCCTGTTTCCAAGTTCTTTTCTTCCTCAGGTCCTCTGTGTATTCTGTTTTTTCTATCTGTAATGTTCCTCTCTTAGCCTTAACATGGTTAACTCTTTCATCTTTCAAATATGAGCACAAATTTTTCTTTAAATCACTTATCGCAGTTGACAATCATTATTTATTTCTGTTATGTAGAGTATATATTTCCCCTCAATTAATTTCTGCTTCTCTGGCCTGAATATGCACTCCGTAAGGTTCAGTAACCTTATCTGTTTCAGTTGTATATTATATGAGCTGCACCTAGCCCAATCCTAGTACACGGTATGTATCCAAAAAAATGAATGCAAGAATTTCATAGTAGACTTTATTTTCTGAACTAAATTAAACAATCTCTTAAAATATGCATCCAGCTGCATATGACTTTTTAAATACCTTTAATAGCAAAAAGTGTAGAGCTTTTCTTTTAAATATGTATTCTCTAATATGTAAAATAAAGTGAGGTCCACCTGTTCCAGCTGTGCAGTGGGAGCTGCCTGCATGGCCTTTTTCCTGTTTCTCCAGGCGGGACTCAGAGGGTCCACTAGTCCCTTGCTACTCACATACACTCATGGACCAACAGCACTGGCATCACCACGGAGATTTTCAGAAAGGCAGAATCTCAGCCTCTTCTCCAGATGTACTGAATCAGAAATCTACATTTTAAAGAGATTCCCAAGTGGTTTCTATGCACATTAAAGCTTGTGCTTACTACACTAGAGCACTTAAAACTCTAACTTGTGTAACCTAGGTTTATAAAATTGCCCTTGTTATCTAAACAGTTGCTAAAACAGTATTGTGGATGACTGTTAAATAGTTTCCTACAGGTTAGACCATAATCAACTGGGGATATTTGCTGTTTCTATCCCCTACTAAAATTTTCCTACCAAAGAAGGATTTTCAGTCATTGGTTGCATTATCTTGAAGGTAGGCATTTGAATGTTAACTAATTTCCTAAGACTGCATTCAAATAACAGGCCCAAGAGGTTCTAGGATTTGTGGAGCAAGTATTACAGTTTTCCTGATAGGCTCATTTAATTGCTAGTAGTTGATCAGGTGGACCAAACCATGAGAAGATGATACATTTCTTTAACATGAGTATATTTAAAAAAATAAAACCTCTTATTTTATTTATAGTTAGACTATTTTAAGTCTGGATTCTCACCAAACTCCTGTTTAGTTTGAAAATTTCCTCCCAAATCAAGACTTATAGATTTCTAGCTATGAAAATTTTAGTATTTTATGTCTTTTCTACCTAAAATACCTCATTAGAGAGGAAATGTTCTTATATTAGTAGTAAGATATGATCAGATCCAAGTGTATAATATAGGAACTAATAGATTAAGAAGTTATCTTCTTTGAAGTCACTTATGTGGAGTTGAAGATTTGAAAGCAATGAAGTCCTTCTCCACATGGGTCTTTGTGACAGCATCACTCCAGAAGTAACACTGATAAGTATGGTCATATGTATATGCAGAGTCTCCTCCTATGTCAGTCACCCAAACAGTCCCAGCACCTCCTGAGAGAGACACCCATGTTGTATGAAAGATGTTATATTCAAACACAAACATACACAAAATTTTTTTTGCCATTGTACCTTTACTTCAGTACATTTCAAAATGGAATTTATTAAAAATCCAAGTATCTTACTACTAGAAAAACTACCTCACTGACTGGAAACCGTACAGAGCCCACTTAAGTTTAAGATAAACTTGACAGCTTGGTCCCAAATAATTAGGCAATCCTAATTATTCTAGGCTACTTATTTATTTATAAATAATAAAGACTTAATACAATTTCTGGAATGGGTCTAACGGTGGTACTAAATTTTTTTTTTTTTTCACTCATCACTAAGAAAGTAAGTCGAGATATTAGGCTAATAGAAAAAAGTGCATGGCTACTCCTTGGGTTCCCCCAACTCAGACTCACTGCCTCTGCAGGCCTGCATGATGATGACCTTGGGTTTTTCTCTTAGACTCTGGCAGTTGCGATTGTTGAAAATTTTTAAGATGGTATCATCGTGAAGAATATCGGGCTCTTGATCTCTGTGCTTTACCCCACACATCCCATCCAGGATGCCATGTGACATAAACACCAGGATTGTGCTGTCTGAGGATCGGTGCTCTTGGCGGGCAGCAAACAGCCTTAGCACTATTTCCATTTCCTGAAAGGGACTGCAGAGTTACTATAAAGGAACCCTCCATGTGCAGTTTGCACTCAAATGTAGATGGAGTTTACAAAAAGGAGTAGGCACCAAGGAATCAGGTGATTTAGACCTAAGAAGATGTTGGGAGATGAAGCAAAATAAGGAGCAAGTGAGATGACACTAATAAGAAGGCGCTGATTTCATCTGTTTTATATGTTGATGTTACCATAAGTTTTCATTAAAAAAAATAATAATAATAAGAGACAGAGATAAAGAGTTTTCTACTGACAAAAATTATAAACACAACAAATCCCTTCATCATGGAACAATAGAAACTTAAATTTAAAATGGTTTGTGAAAGGTCATTCAGGATATTTTTGGTAGAGCCAGAATCATAATTGTGTGTATATAAACTTTTTTCTATATACCTTTTTTTACATTTAGACACATGATATTATAGACACTGAAATTATAAAAACCTCATGAGCTCATTCTGTAGGTATCAGGAAATTTCAGGGCCTATATCTTTCATCTCACCCAGACTATCAAGTAATAGAGGTCTCCAACATTGAGACCTTTAGAAAGATTCAACATTTCTAGTGAAATACTGTTATATAGAGCTGCTCTAAATTTCTGATATGAGATTGTGCCTTGGAGAAGGCTGAAATCTAGGAGATCCTATTCTGGAGCAAATGTAATTCCTGAAACATTTTGTTTTTATAGCTGCTATGGAAGAAATTCAAAACTGTTTAAGAGGAAAGGAAGCTTGTCCCACTTCCTTGAGTCATTACCAGAGCTGTGAGATTCACTTTTTCAACCACTGAGTATCCAAGGCTTTCAAGCAGGTCTTGCATCCCCAAAAGGTCAACTTCAGAACCATGTCGATTGGCAAGATAATTACATTCTTTGTTCCAGATGATGAGGGCCAAGCATGTTCTGCCCTCCTTCTCCAACACTGGATATATCTGTAATTAAAAGACACAGAGTGAGTTCCCCAGGCCTCCTCCCTTTTGACTTCAAAGTCCATACAAAACAGGCCTTTATGATTATAAGTGGATGGCTAGAGAGCTTGAGAATGGAAATATGTCCCCATGAAGAAAGAGACAGGATCAAAGACTGAAAACGTACTAGGAACTTGGCTTTGGTTGTATATAGGTAGTTTAGAGTTTGTGCTAGGATGGAAAGGAAGAGCCAGGAAATCTAACATAAAGACCACTTAATTAGATAACATGATTAGATAACATCCTATGCCTTTGGCCTGATCTTAAGGCATTTATAATAACAACTAAAATTTCCAGTGAGTCCCCGGTATTTTGTTTGAATGGGCAAATTGTGTGTCTTTCTATTCCAAAGCATATCACCTCATCTGCTTTTGTTGTCATCAGTCTATGGAAATGATCATGAGGACAAAGCTTCAACTCATGATTTGCTTGGGAAGCCTGAGTTTTCTGAGGAGCTAAAAGAGAAAAAAAAAAAAAAT
>NW_006432669.1:10970522-10984529 GCF_000325575.1 Pteropus alecto
TTATATTAACCAATAACATGCACTGTCTTACAATCTGCAGCTCTTTTGACTGGGATCTCATTCTTTGGAAATGCTTACTGCCATCCCGCCAAAAAGCTTAATATAATAAGAGAACCATTTCATATTTAAAATGACTAAAACAAAAACTTGAGTATTCCTTCTTTTCTTTCTGCTTCTTACTGAACCCACCATAGATTTCTGTTTTAGTTAGTGGTTGCGCATTGACTAATTTTTCAAACTTAACACATGAGA
Source organism: Pteropus alecto (assembly GCF_000325575.1). NCBI lineage: Eukaryota > Metazoa > Chordata > Mammalia > Chiroptera > Pteropodidae > Pteropus > Pteropus alecto. The sequence continues at coordinate 10,970,775 of NW_006432669.1, forward strand.
CTCACATAAACACAGTATCTAAGATTTGGAAGGAAGCCCAATGTTCATCTGGCCTAGTTAAGTCATTATTCAGATATTTGGACTCCACTTAAAACACCTCTTACTTATTATTACCATTGTCTGAAATATATCCACTAATAGAGAACTTATTCTAAAGGATTTTTGAACAGTTCTGAGAATCATAAAGTGTGAACCTTTTAAGCATTGATATGCATTTACTGCATTGAGACTATACAGAAAAATGTCTAATTCCTTTCCCTGTGAAAGCCCATGAATTCTTCTGTGACTTCAATGAATCTTTCCATTATTTTATGTAAATGTCTCCATATAAACAATTATTGTATTTTATCTTAATCATGTTTATTATACTGTAAGCTTAATTAAGACAGGGAAAATGTCTTTAACCTCTGTATTTCCATTATCTAAAATGATATATAGCACAGATTAAATGTTTACAATTGCTGCTAATGAACAGTTATCTTCAACTTGAAAATAGCTAGGAAGTATCCCTTGGTTGTGGTTCCCTTAGGGCAATAAGCCTATGTTGTTTAAGAATGATTTCACCTTTTTAACCAACAAATCCATCAGTTTACCTACTTCTGTCCTCATCTACTCAATTTTCCCTCCACTACAAAGAAAGACATATTCTTCCTCCTATTGAAGGATGATATTCCTACATAGGCTCTGAATTCCATTCTCTCTCACCCGCAAGGACTTCACTCAGGCATTTATCCAGCCCTGTATTCTACATCATTGATTTCCCCCACTTTTAATGCTGTGTTACACTCATCGGAAAATCAGCATGCCTTAATATCAATTTATCTTTTAAAAACAACTTCCCTTGACCTCGTTTCCCCCCCAGCTATTGTCCCAATTCTCTGCTTCACTTCTCAGCACAATTCCTTAAGGGCTTTGTTTATTTTCACTATTTTCATTTTTTCAACTCATTTTTTTTTTTCTTGTATGCAATATAAACTGGCTATTGTTCTCATCACTTGAATGAAATACTGCTTATCAAAGTTACCACTGACCATTTTTGGCTTTCTTAGCATTTAATGTGGTTGAACACATCTTGCTCTGTGGGCTTCTGTGATGCTGCATTTTCCAGTTGCTCTTTCTAAATCTGTCTTCAATGATGGTTCTTCCTCTTCTGCCATACTCCCCAAAGTTAGGTTGTTCTATATTAGACCCTTTGTTATTCTCTATCAGCATCTCTCCCAGATGGCCTCTTCCAGTCCCATCATCTTGTATACTATCTACATGTTGATGAATCCCAAGATTTATTCCCATCCGTTATTCCTCTGTGAATTCCTCAGATGAACATTTACCTCGTTATTCAACATCTACCCTTGGATGTAGCATATCTTTCAAACAAAACAAGTACAAAGATGAACTCTGGATATTTGTCCACTCCTACATATTTCTTTCTCCTGAGCTTTCTCTAAATCATAAGTTTTCTCTATCTCTGTAACGGGTACTTTTCACCCAGTTGCCAAGCCAAAAGCCTAAAATTATCCTTGCTTGATTCCTTCATTTCTTTTACTAGCTCACATCTAATCCATCCTTAGTTCCTGTTGACTCTACTTCCACAATAGATCTCAAATTTTACTACTCATCATCACCTCTATTACTGCAGTTCCAGTCTAGAAGATATTATCTCTTAACTAAAACATGTAAACAACTTTCAATTATCCTTTCTGACTCTATGTTTATAACTCCGCCGCTAAAGAATTTCTTAAAGTTTTTCCTATTGCAAATAAAATTCAAATTCTTTCCTACTTTCTAAAAGGCCCAAAATGGTTTGGCAGTGACAGTCTGACACTTTCGCAGTTCTTCCTACCACATTTCCCTTACTTTCTACTCCCCAGCCAGATTAGCCTTTTCTCTGCCCCCGATACATAACAAGGTTATTCCAGACTCAGAGCCTTGCTCTTGTTTCCACTTTCCATGGAATGCTTTGCTTGAGAGTTTGGTACAACTCTCTCCCTATTGTTCAGGTAGGTACTGAAATATCACCTGGAAAAAGTTCTCATGTCCACCCTGGCTCTTGTGCCTCCCCCCACACTCCAAGAACAACATCTCTTTCTACAGCCTAATTTTCTTTTCTCTTGCATGTTCCCTGAAATTATGCAAAACATGTTTAGTCGGTGGCAGATGGGCTCAATGTATAGGTTTCCTGGGTTTCCATTTCTCTTTCTGTTACACCATAGGGCCTTTTTATATGCCTTAGCTCAAATAAAGTCATTATGTGTTCATGATATTACCTGTCAAAGGTAGAAGTGATACCTGGAACAATCCAGCATGCTTCTTAGTTTCATCATCTTCACTGTCACTTCCTGACCCTTAGGAGAATTGAAGAGCAGGGATGTATGTGCTAATCTTACTTTTGAGGGACTTTGTTAGGGGCAGAAAGGAGAAATTCCCAGATTTCTGGAAGCTAAATTCAATGGTCTTTCTACTATAACACAGGGCCCCGGTACAGCTTCCTTACCCCAAGTGATGTATGAGGGCTCCCATAGGCCACTGGGTTTTGTGGCAGTTACCTGTCTGAGGGAGAGCCAATGCCTGGGTTGATTCAGCTTTTTCCTCATCTCTATTTTCTTCACTTTCATCTTCAGATGATTCTGAGGTGGGTTGAACAAAAAAGATAAGGATCAATGCTCTACTCTGACAGTCATTTCCAAAGATGAAAATGGAAGACACAGATTTCCCCAGTCTTTACCAGAATACACTCTGACAACACTAGAGGTCTAAGAGTTTTCACTGGTGGTGTGAGATTTGGAGACTGTTACCTGTCGAAGAAGAAAATGACTCATTGTTCTTAGATTCATTAGTCTCATTGTCAGAATGAGATTCTGAAATAAAATGAAAAAAAAGAAAAGACTTGTTAGCAGAACTAAGTTTCTTGAACCCACACACTTCAAATGCTTTCCCTTGCACTGACAAGGAAATGCCTGTGTTTAGCATGGGGCTGCCATATGGAGCCTAGAGAGCTGGCTCATTCTCTAAGATCCGGGTTTGTTTTAGAGTGCTGTAACTTTCTGCCAAGTGAAGGAGGAGGCAGAGTTGCCATGAGACAAAGAAGAGCTCATTATCTTCCTGCTTCCATAATTCAAGGACTAATCAAATTTTTTAATCGAGACTTTTTTTGCAACAGCATTTTTCATTCTGAGGTGAGAAACTACATCTCTGTACAAAAGTTGGGTAGTCTTTCAACAACAAAAAATAATCCCCAAGGGTTGGTGCAAGGATTTGACATATACTCATGTATATATTTTACTCTAGAGTAGGGGTCAGCAAACTATGGCCTGCAGACCCTACCCAGCCCAACACTTATTTTTGTAAATAAAATTTTGTAAATAAAGTTTATTGGAATTCATCCACATTCATTTTGTGCACATTATATATTGCCGATTTCATACTACAACAGTAGATTTGAGTCGTTGTGACAGAGACCGCAAAGCCTAAAATAGTCTTCCCTTCAAAGAAAAAGCATGCCAACCCATGCTCTAGAGAGAAAGACACAATTATGTTCCACTAACCCTCAAATTCCTTATATTCTCTTTTAACAATGAGAAATATGTGTTCCCAGAGACTTACCCCTTGGGTAAGCCACAGCAAAGTGGAAGACGGTGGGTTTTTCTACTGAATGTTCTATATCTGGGATGACTGTAGAGTCCATGGTGTATGGCCACAGTAGCACAGATTAGCTAAAAACTATCATTGAATTTAATACGGCTCTATCACATGTATTCATTTAACAAATATTCACTCAGCACCTATTACGTACCATGTTCCATTTCTATGAGCTTCAGATGTAATCGTGAACCAAGCAGACAGAGATAGATGCCACGGGGACCTTACATTTTAGCAGGGAGAGATATAATGAATAAGTAAATGAAATGTTATGGAATGATTGAAGGTGACAGTTGCTTACTTTAAAAGAAATTGGGGATGCTGGAACAGGTTCTGGCCTGTCAGGGCATTTTGCAGTATTAAATAATAAAGTCAGACAAAGAATATATTAGAGATGTGGACAGTTCTCCACTTGTGAGCAGGAAGAAGACAACAAAAACTGCGTAAGGTTATACAAGTTACTAGCCCTTTGGCCCGAGACACTCATTTGAACACAGCTGTTTCTTGGTGTTGAAGACATGGTTCATAACTATTTTGCCAACCATTTGACTTTTCTCAGCAACATCCTCAATCAGGATTTCAGTCTCATTCATGATGAGGTTCACTCCTTTCCCTAATTTTTGTAAGTAATCCTTATTTAACACATTCTTTTCCATCAAATCATCAAAAATTCCATCAAGCATGTTCTTGGTAATCAGCTTCAGCGTGTTGATGGGATCTTCTTTCAGTCTCTTATCTGTGAGAACAATAGGATTTTAGATATGGACAGGTCCGTGGGTCTCAAATTTTAACATGCCAAACAATCTCCTGAAAAGTTTGACAAGCAGAGATTCCTGAACCCCATTCCCAAAAGTTCTGATTTGATAGATTGAGATAAAGTTCATGAATTTTCATTTCTAACAATTCCTGAGGTGAGGCCAAAGACCATACTTAGAATAACACCAATCTCATTCAAGCCTGTGCCTTTTTATAGATGGTGAAACTGAGGTTCGGAGACAAAGCAACTTCACTAAGGAAATTAATGATAGCTTAAATCAGTTCAGTCTTTTTATCGCCCACCATCTCTTCACTTCCTGTCACTTTTATCAATACCTAATTTAAAAACACATTATGTTCAATATGTATAGCAGTCAAACATAAACATATTACACTCGTAAAAGAATGCACTTTGTTTCCATGGGCAGAGCTGGCAGGGCAGCTCTGTATGCAGAGACTGAGAGCACAAACTACAGCTGTTTTGCTTGCTACTGCAGAGGAAAGGTCTTACAGAGAACAGAAATATGGAGGAAACGAGTCACTCTGCTCAACTGCATGTCCTCTCGCCCAAACAAGAGAATATTCATAAAACGGGTGAGAAGTCTGGGTCAGTATGAATCCAAAGAAAAGCCTAAAATCATAGGAAAGTTTTAAGAATATAGGTCCAGATATTTTACATTTTCTTTTTTTCCCAAGAAGCTGTAGCACATTAACTAAAGTACTTTGCGTGTCAGCATACTCATTACTGTGCCCCAACGCCTTATTCCCCCTACTACTTTGGGGAGTAAAATAGTTGTGTCTGGTGAGTGTCCCTTTCATGAGTTCTCCTCTCCCCTACCCACTCCTCCTGAGCTGTAAATCCCCAAAACACAGTCACAAACAATGGAAAAACTGGAGCCAATTACTGGCCATTGCTGCTCCGGCTCTCTGGGCAGAAAAATCAGTGAAAATGAAAGCAGCCTTCTTTCTTTGTTCTCGGTGGACGTGCATGTTAATATTGCCTAAATAGGAAACTGCAGCCTCTCAAATGTTCTTGTTCTTTGCCGGGATAAAATTTGACTTCTCGTCCGTTATTCCGTTATGTAGCTTCTTTCCTCTTGAAAACAGAGAGCAAAACTTGTCTTTTCTCTTTGGTAAAATAGTCAGCAGAATGAAACACACACACACACACACACACACACACACACACACACACACACACACACACACAGTGTCTGTTCTGTTTTCAGTCTATTTTTAACACTATTAATAAATCAAATTGACCTTTACTTGTCTCTGCCACCTTTAGCCACTAAATGTCAGAGAGGCCTTACTTGACAGATGCCTGCTCAAACTTGGACGTGAAGTGTTACTGTGGAAGCCTTGAGGGGAGTGAGAAACAGACTGAGAACTGCTTAACAGAGATAGGAGTATCACTGTTTTAATAATCCAAATAAGTAATCTCTTTTCTCTCTCTTTTTCCTGATCTGCTTAGTTGTCAATTTTAGATGTGATTTATCCGTATCCCTATTTATTTGCTGATTGTGCAAGGGATTCGTTTACTTAATATATATATAAAAAAATAATAGATTGCCATTAAAATTAAACAATAATAATTTTATAAAAAGGAGTCAGATCATCCAGCTTCTTTAATTTCAAACTACAAAGTAACCACAATTATATGTTTAATTTGCATATTTGTGAATTTTTTTCGGTTTTTTAAAAACACGATATAATACTGATTTTATTGATGGCCCCCTGATCATTGTCCTCTTGTATCCATGCCCTTTGTCTTGACTGCCGACTGGCCTTGAGACTTGGTTTTAGCCAACATGATGCGGTAGAGGGATGTATGCAGTTCTGAGCCCAGGTCTTCAGAAGCGTTGTGCACCTCTCCCTCTTGGACACCTGAACCCCCAAGCAAATAAGCCTGGGCTAGATTGTTAGAGGGTAAGAGACATCACATGGAGGAGAGAGCCCAGTTTCCTCAGCCACGGTCATCCTAGACCAAGTTTTAAGCCAGATACTTTCCAAATATATGAAAGATATTGAAATGTCAGTAGAAAGGCCAACCTCACATGTGATCTCAGACACATGGTTTAATCCCAGAGACAAGAAGAACCACTCAGTTGACTGGCTGACTTGTGAACAATAATAAATGCTATTGCTTTAAGCCACTGAGTTTTGGAGTAGTATGTCACTAAGCAATCAATAACTGACAAATACATATTTACCTATAGATTTTTTACCATATTATCAATATTTCTTAAAAAATTGACAATGTATGACAAATATTTATAAAAAACACAATAAGAACTCTCAATTTTTGATGACTGTATTACATTAAGAGTTTTAAGAAATTATAATTTTAAAAAATTCTGTCAAATTAATACATACATAAGGCAACTAAGCCAGTAGTACTGAAAAGTATATAATGAAAAGCATATTCTTCAGTACGACTTTCTCCATCTTCAATCCTACATCCTACATATTTCTCTAAATTATTTCTGTTTTGGTTTTCTGGTGGTAATCTTTAGAACTCTAAATAACATGCCTATTTTAACCTCTATTTCCTGATATAGCAAATACAAGCAATGCTATTATCTCATATAAAAAATGAGATGTAGTTCACTCACACTGCCTCACTTCTACCTTGTCTACCTCATATTTGATGATACCATGATTTTCATAATTAATTTTTAAATATTAAATTTAACCCTCATATCTTCTTCCATCAGTATTGCTCAGTAACTTAATTCTCTTCTATGTAAGTTGATAGTAGCCCTCAGACAATTTCCTCCATCTTTTCTCACCTCCAATTATACCTTCATTTTTTAACCTATATTTTTCTTTTATATTGCCAAAGTTATTAAGATTTTTATTTACTTCTGTATCCACTACCAAGTCTTCAGTACTTTGTTTATACAATAACTAAATGTTAAAAAAAAAAAATGAAGAGCATTTATGTTAGTATTGGATATATATTAATCTGTCTGGCAAAGTGATATGTTGGAACTACATTTCCTTCTCTTTGGGTCCAATCTTTCAAATAACTTTCCATTTAGAAAAGAATTTTTCTAGTTTCAAGATCTACCAATTCACCATTACCCGATCTCATATATTTGGACTTCGCTCCTGTAATTCTAAGGCTACGTCATCAATTCTTTTTTTATTTTATTCATTCACTCTCACCAAGTCAAGAACATTGTTCAACAATAGTCGCATTGCTCTCCTACATTGTTATTTTCCCACTTACTCATCTCATTACTATAACTATAAAAATACAGTATAATTCCCCCTTATTGAAACAAAACTCTCTCGATCCCACTTCCCCAACTCTCCTCAAAAGCATTGTTTATTCTTACTGCTTCCAAATGTTCTTTATTCTCTCTTGAACCAGGTCCAATCACTCTTTTGTCTCTCTATATAGGAAGATTATTCAAAATCTTAACCTCCAGTTTACGCCTACTCATACTGGATATCTATTTGACTGACTGGTAAACAGCTAAATTTTGACATTTCCATGCCCCTTGCCCTACCATCTCTGAGAGTCTGTTCCATTTTATTCTTCCAGTTACTAAAGTCATTTTTATCTTTCCAGTTATTCAGAAAACACTTCTTTTTTCTTTCTCAAAACTTTATTCAATTCTATTGGCTTTACCTTCAAATCGTGAATGGTGCTCACCACCCTCGCTTCTATCATCTAGATCTAGATTACCATTGACTCTGAATATTTGCAGTAGTCTTCCAAGTGCCCTTTTGGCTTTTACTTTGGCCCTATTATTGTCATTCTCATCTTAACCTGGTTAGCCAGAGTAATCTTGATAAAATGTAACTCTGATAACTTAGTCTTCTGCTCAAAATTTTCCAATAGCTTTCTACCTTAGAATAAAAGTGAAAGATCTTTTATGGAAATGGTACTTTGTGTCATCTGAATCTTGGTCACCTCTTTCTGATCTTACGTCCTAACTTTTCCCTATGCCTTTCACCCCAGATTCCAGTCACACTAACTTCCTTGCTACCTCTCAAACATACCAAGCACATTCCTGACTCAGGGCATTTCTATTTGCTTTCCCTCTGGAATGTTCTGCCTTAGCATATTTTATGGCTGGCTTTCTCTCTTTCTTCAGGTTGCTTCTGCTGATAAATTATGTGTTTATGTTGTTTCTGTTTATTATCTCTCTCTTTCCCATTAGACTACATGTTTTCTTGAGGACAGGGACTTTATCCGCTTGGTTTTCTGTTTGATGGCCAATGCTTGAGTTTTTAATATTTGAGACTGAATGAATGAATGGACTTTTGTTGATTATGTGCATTGTAAAAAGTCCTTTACCTGGTTTCTGCAACCTGTATTTTTTCTCCAGACTCACTTTGATAAGTTTTGACATATGTGTACACTCATGATACCATCACTACAATCAAGGTCTAATATTGTAAATAGTGCTCTTAAATTTCATTAAATTGATTTTTGTTAAATTAATAGTTTTAATATTTTAAAAATTTAATATTTAATAAATTCTGTTTAATTATTATTTTTTATGCAATGTGCTCTCTAAATCATGTTGAAAAATTTCCTCACCTGACTCTCATAAAGATATTTTTCTATATATTTTTCCTCTGAATAACTTAAGAGTTTTTGTTTTTCAAATTTGGATCTTCATCTGGTATATTTTTTTGTGTATGGCTTGAGGTTAAAAAAAAAGTGTGTGTATTTGTGTGCGTGTGTGTTTACAAAATAATTTCTTGAATCACCTATTATTTTACCTCTGCAACATGCTATATTCTATATTGTTCATTTTTAGCCTTCGTATGCTTTTATGTCTATTTGTGCCAACTGACAGAGCTTTATATTATGGCATGATTTCATGATTTTCATTTAGCCAATATTCCAACTCCTTTTTAATTTTTTCTTAGCTATTCTTACTACTTTACCTTCTAAACAAAGAATATATGAACAACCTGTCAAGTTCAAGAAAAAAACCCTGTTAGGTTTTCTTTGGTATTTGTGTTTATAGATTAATTTGGGTAGAAAATTAAAACTTTTACACTTATTAGTCTTTTCATCAATGATAATGGCATTTCCCACACACTAAGTAAACCTTTTATATCAATCAATAATTTCTAAAAATAGTTTTCCATGTATACCTTGCAACTATTTGTTTAGAATTTTTTAAAAGTATCTTTATAATGTTTGCTGCTATTGCAAAGGGAGGCTTAAAAAAAGCAAAAACATTTCCTACTTGGTTGTCTTTTGAATAGAAAATGCTATTAAATGTTGTATATTTATCTGAATTCTTGCAAATGTGGGGATTTTATTATTAATTCTAAGAAGTTTTCGACAAATAAAATCAAATTTTCCAGGATAAGTAAAAGAAACAAAAATGTTTGATTTTGTTTCTTTTACTTCAAACTTTTTTACTTTTGGTTTTGTTTTCTTAGAATTCCAGTGCAAAATTTAACAGAGATGTTTTTATTTGTATCTTATTTAAAGATAACACTTTAATATTTCTGTACATGAAAGCAATTGATTTTCTCTATTATTAAGTGTTTTCACTCTATTTCTAATTTCCTGTCAGGCTTTTAATAGATACATGCTGTTAGATTAAGGAATTGCTTTTTTTCCTATTTTTCTAAGATTTTTTTTCTTAATTATGAATGAATTCTGACTGTAATTGAATGCCTTTCTAAGTCTCTTAAAAATATCACAATTTCTTCTTTAATATCTTATTTTGAGAATACTACCAAAAATATTTCTAATATTAAACTCTGACAGCATTCCCATAGTAAATACTAGCTGGCTGAAAAATATTAACATTATATCATCTGTGGCTGAATTTGCTTTGCTAGTACCTTGTTTAGAATGTTTACCTCAATGTTCCTGAGAAATCAGTTTGTATTTTTCTAACTTTGCCTCTACTTCTCCAGTTTTTTATCAGTTTTGTACTAGCCTTGTAAAAAATTTAAGGAGTTTATTTCTGTGGAAGTGTTTCTATAAAATTGAGCTCTTCAATTTCTTGGAAGTTTTATAACACATTTCTTTGCAATCATTTGTGTCTATTAACTTTTTTTTGCAAGTAGATATAACAATTAAAAATTAATTTGTTTAATGTTTATTTACATATTTGGCTTTTTATTTCTTTATGTATTAATTTTGTTAATTCACTTTTTCTAGAATTCCATCTTCATTATGTATGATAGTCTCTTGTTTTTTTCTGTATTTATGTTTATTTGTATTTATGGTACCTTTTTATCTCCAACATTTTCTTTGTGCTAATTCTAATTTTTCACACTCAATCTTACTGAATGCTATTTGATTAGTCTTTTTAAAGGACTAGCTTTTGCTTTCAGTGATCTGCTTAATGTTTTGTTTCATTACCATCTGATTGATTTTTGCTTATGACTTATTATTTGCTTTCTTCTATTTTCTTACCGATTTAGTATTTTTCTAACTTCTCAAGTTAAGTGCTTAGTTCGTACTTGTTATTTTTTGTTTTTATATGTGTGTATGTGTATACTTAGGTACATGTTTGTATGTGTATGTGCAATATGTATGTGTGTATATATATATTTTTCAGCTATGTGTTGATGTGTGACAGTGTTTATATTATTGGTTTTCTAATATCATGCATAGTAGAATAAGGCATCTATAATACATAATTTTGGATCTTTGTGATGTGTCTCATATTTCGTCATGGACAAGCTAAGTCCAGAAACATAAACATCATGAATCTTTGTACTGTTAGTTAACCCTTACAATTTAAAATTCAGTTAAACCTTATAATTCGGAACCCTTACAGTTTCAGTCTCTCATTGCCATAAAGTAATTAATAACTCAGATTCTAGAGTAAGTCAAGTTGCATTCAAATCTTGGTGTGGCCACCTACTACTAACTGTATGACTTTGAGCAAGTCATTTAAGCTCTACATTCTTTTGTTTTATTAACTGTAAAGTGGGGATGTTGATGGTTATTACATTATAGGGCTGCTGTGAAGGTTAAATTAGTTACTTATATATAAAAACCCCTTACCATAATCAAAATCCCTACAATAATCCTGACATACAATTAATATACACAAATACTGATAATATAGTTGTATTTGACACTGAGAACATCCTTTTATTTTATTTAATCCAGTTCAGCTATGTGCTAAAATATTTATTCAGCATTCTATGTGTTGTGTATGTAACAGAAGTGATACATCTCCTTACTTAGTATCTCAGATGACCATGTTGCCAAAATTCCTCTATGAATATTCACCCTTCCAGAAAAGTTAACATTCTTCTCTTCCATTGCTAACAGCCTTCTTTCTCTCTGCTGTCCTTTATCCGATGACTTTTGTATTCCTGTACAAATCCACCAATATTACACCATCTAAAACCAAAAGCTCAATTTATTTTAGACAATAACCAAGTGCTTGTTAAAGAATAAAATCTTAAAATAATCAACAAGAAACTGAATTAACTTATAGCAAGATGAAAGAAAGATACATGGAAATAATTTACTAAAATAATAGTTTACTGAAGAAAAAGAAATTATTTTAACCTATGATGTTAGTTAGGTAACAAATTACATTTGGCCAAAAAGCTGAGAAGTGATAGGTTAGGTAATAAATGAGAAAACTTCTCTAGACCATTCTAGACCCCGTGTTTGATGAGTATACAAGTGAGGAGCTGGCCAATTTACAGTTCTTGGCTTCCAGATAGGCATATCTCCTTTCATCCAATTGCTGAGGGCAAGTCATGGCTAGTTGTCTTCACTCAGTGAACAGACATTGTGAGTCATAAAGCTGGAAAATTCAGTTAGCTTCCTCCACTTCATTTTCATTCACCCACCATTTTAATTGAAGTTCTATTCTCTATTAGAGGACCCAAAAGACAGTTTGTTTTTATTTTTATTCAGATATTAAAGTTTAAATAATGTGTGCAGTACTGGTAAGGGTGCTTCTGGAAATTGATAAAGAAGAGCTGGACTGCCTGTGATTTCCTGAAGAAGAGCAAAAGAACAGAAAGTCAAGATAATAATTCCTAGAAGCCTTTAGTCCATTCTTTATCATGATTCTTTTTTTATCCTCTTTCATGTGCTTTTGGTAATTCCCTTGACTTCTGTGACCCCTGTAGTTCATTCATCAAAGAAGTACTCAGGATGATATTTGTGAAATCTAATTAGAGTATCTCATTTCTCTGTTCAAAAGCACTGTAAAGGGTTCCTATTTTCCTCAGGATAAAAATTTAAAAACATTTACCATATGATCACCAAAGCCCATGTGATCAGGCTTCTCACCATTTTTCTGAATTTGTCTCTATCATATTCCCTACTCTCATACTCCTCCAGTCCACTGCCTTCTTGCAATTCTTTAAATATGTTAAGCACATTGCTATATCTGGGCATTTGTACTTGCCAGTCCCTGTACTGGGTCACTTTTTCTGCATAGAATCACAAGGTTCATTACCCTACTCTGATTTCATCATTTCACCACTTCAAAGAAGCCTTTACTGAATAATCTACCTATAATGATACAATACTCATCTCTTCACGTCTTTTTAGTCTCCTTTATTTTTCTTCTTAGTTCTAATTATTCTCTGACGTATGATATATTTACTTGTTCATACATTTAGAGTCTGTCTCCATCCAGTAGAGCATGAGCTTTCTGAGAGCAAAGACTCCATTTATTTGTTCACTGGTATATTCCAAGATTCTAGAACAGAACCTGGAACATAGTAAATGCTTGATAAATATTAGTCAAATAAATAGCTCAATCCCCAAATGTGGTTCTAGTAGACTAATTAGGTGATTAAAGCTGATGAAGTATCTGCAATTATGCAACCAGGGAGTCAGAAACCAGAGATAGGAGATGGTGGATAAAGAAAGTATTGACATAAGCTTTGCTATAAAATATAATTTTAATTATGTTTCTGAGAGAGAGGTTAATGATTAATGATGAATAATAATACAGCATGATATAAAGCTGTTGTGAGTGAGTAAAGTAATTGTTGGGTCTAAACTCGATGGGCTCATTCTAAAACATTTTGACCAAAAAAAGTGTGTGTTAGCATGGGTGCTTAAATGTATTTCTGAGCAAGAATTAAGAATCTGACAGCAAATTGATTGTTTTGTGGTTTACTGTGAGAACAGTCAGAGAACCAGAGTTTGCATCAACACAAACATTACAGTTCAGAATATATTTTATACTGCCTGGTAATGAGAATTCGATGTCAGTAATGTGATACTTGCATTCAAAGGACCAATGCCCTGCTTTTCCCACACAGTCAGCTCTTCTGTTTTGTTTTGTTTTGTTTTGTTTTCTAAGATCTGAGGCAATGTTTGATGACTCAGTGTGTGTGTGTGTGTGAGATAGAGATAGAGAGATGGAGGTGGAGGGAAAG
>NW_006432669.1:10984540-10985660 GCF_000325575.1 Pteropus alecto
ATAGAAGCATGAGTACATTTTTATTTTATTAATTGCTACCCTGTATCTTTCATTGTTTATTACTTCCTTTCTTGGTCGGCTTATCTCCTTGATTAACTGACTGACTGATTAATTGACTGTGGAGATGGAGGGGGAACATAGAGTCATATAAGTAGAATAAAAAATAACATCTAGTCACCAAACTACATCAACAAGGAACACTAATTTGACCACACAAGCAATCGGCTATCATTGGTCATTGGACCTCACCACGAATATTACTCTCCCATTTATTTCACCTGCCCATAATTCCTGATACGTACCCTTTTCAATTGCCAGGAAAGAGGTAGAAATATCTTGTCATGGACTGTCGCTCAATAGTGGGCATCTGGGCTTTAACATCTGGTTTATCAAATGATCGTTGTACCTGAAAACAAAAAGAGGCTCTAGACGAGACATCTCTTATGCACTCTCAGAAAACATTTTGTATCATGAGCCAGAAAATTCTAAGAATGAAGGGTGCACCCAAAGTTGATGGGACCAAGCCCATGGCTATTCTAAGGCCCTGCCACTGTTATCCTACCTCTTAGAAGTAACACCCCATGTCAGAATATACTCTTTATCTTAAAATAAACGCCTCATGCCTAATCCAAGTCCTTTTAAACTGCCTTTCCTCTATTTTCCATTTCTGATCTACAGATCTGATGATCAGTTATCCCTTGGGGTCTGTTCACGTGAGCTAGATCTGGAAGATCCTCTACATTCAAACTCCACCGAGGCTAACTGCTCGAGTCAATAAGGCCCAAAACCCAGGATTCTGTCTTTAAGGCTTGAACACCGAACAACTTTCACATCCCAGCCACCAAGCTGACCTCTGAAGTTTTTTGCCACAGACTGATCAATGAGATTCTATTTCTAGTCTTCTTGGCAATGCCCTTGAAAGTACAATGTTTAATTCTTATTAATTCGACAGGACTTAACTTTATAAGTTCCCATTCAGAGAGATCCTGACTCACCTTACATTACAATCTTCTCCAACTTACTAAAGGTATATTCCTCTTTCCCACAGGAATGCTACTGTTATCTATAGTTTTGAATTTAAAAGTAATCATATTTTCCTGTGTTCTTAATAATAATCCCT
>NW_006432669.1:10985822-11001429 GCF_000325575.1 Pteropus alecto
ATGATAAAATAAAATATATAATGAGATAATGTGGTAAGAACTATGGAGGAAAACAAATTAGGAAGGAGTGGGAAATATGGAATATCCTGAATTGGGGAAGGAATATCATGTCTTCTCTTTTGGACCACTCTACTCAAAGAATGTCTTCTGTATTTCTTTCATTGTTCTGAGATCTTTTTCTTTATTGACCGTATCACTATCTGTAATCAGACATTTGTTTGTTGGCCCACTTGTTTAGTATCCACCATTCACAAAAATGTAGGTCCTAAGTAGCCTTATGTCACATGTCTCACTTACCCCTATGTCAACAGGATAGAAACCATTAGCAAGTAGACCACTTGATATATTTTTATTTAATAAATTAAGCATAAAAATTAATTTAAAATGCTTTCCATTCTTAGAATTTTAAGAACTTATAGCCTATAAAAATACAAGCTTATATTTTATATTATTTTGTTCTGTTTTTATCTCCTGCTATGGCGCATTGACATTTCTTTCTAAAACAAATTTTAAACCCCTGGATAACAGAAACCAGGTACAGCTCTACTTTTGTTTGCCTGACAAAATCTGTCATTGTCACTTCAAAGGATAATAATAATAAAGTCTTACTAAACAAATAAATGATTTAAAAAGGAAAAAGAAGCTTACCTTTCGAAATACTTCTTCTAGGTGACAGCACCAAGAATAGTTTTGAAAGCATGAGATGAGTTGTGCAATGAAGAGAGAACCCTTTGTGATATCTCTCCAGGACACATTATCTATGAAGATAGAGAGTGGTAAGTCTTGGGCTGTGGCCTTAGCTATTTTGTTGTTGTTGTTTACACTTTTGTTTTGTTTGTTTTTAAGCAGAGCTTGGGAATTGACATGTAAAGAGGAAGCACTTATATTTCTACACAAAATCATTTTCCACATAGAGGAAACAAACAAATAAAAAACTATCAGAGGTTGAGCTAAAGGGGCAACTTATCAGAATTGCTAAAGTTTGCATAATGATTGCATTGTATTCCTGGGGCTGACTTTCTATTATGTGCCTTATGTTTATTCACTTGGTTTTGAAAAGAAGCTTGAAAGATAACTGGTATTATCCCATTTTACAAAGGAAAGAATAGAAGCTTAGAAGGATTAAAGAACTGTCCCATGTTCATACAGTAAGCAACAAGAAATGGCCACCTGGTCCAAGGTTGCTTACAAATTCTATAGCATATCGTCTTTCACAATATAGTAAACAAAATAGTTGAACAGAGCCAAAGGAAATTTTTTGAATGGAAGAGGAACATATTTATGGCATAAATTGTGGTGATAGTTTCACAGGTGTATACTCATATCCAAACTCATTATGTTAGATACATTAAATATATAAAGCTTTTTATATGTCAATTATACCTGCATGAAGTGGTTAAAAAGAGACTTTAAACAAAAATTTGCAAATTAGAAACATTCAAATATAAGGCTTCTTAAGATGATTACCTAGAGGTCAAAGACTAAACACTGTCTCTCTGCTATTAGGCCTAAGAAGCCCCATAGAATCATTTTCTACCTGTCGTAAAAGAGAATCCACATTCCTTCCTACTGAAGTATACAATGGCACTACTCTAGCATCACATGGGAAATATGGAGAAAAGGGCTTGAAATTGATCATTTGAGAAAGGTCAGCCAGTCCCAGTCATTCAGAATTGGCCTCAGGCCCACAAATTCTTGTCTGCAACTGAAAGATACATACGTGGGGTGGAGGAGCAGAAAGCAATGAAGTCCTTCTCCACATGTGTCTTGTAAACGGCATCCTCCTCCAGGTTCTCAAGTGACTGCGAATGGCTGTCTGCCAAGGCTGCTGGAGAGTCACTGACCCACAATTCCCCACGATTTGCTGCAGAGACATCGACTTCTCACACACTGTGTGCCTCCCTCAGTATGACTATCTTAGTTGCCAGCTTCATCCTTTTTCAATGTTTATTCTCACCAGTTTCATACACCCGTGCGCAACTCCTCCCCGCACCCCGCACAGACAGCATTTTGCCTCTTTCTAGTGTCTTCAAGCAATGTGCTAATTAATAGTGACAGTATCTTGTCAGTAAATAGTGACAGTATCATAAAACTGGAAGACTCATTTGCTAAGAAGAGCAAAGGAGTTAAAACCTTATTTGCATTATGTTAGAGTAGAGTTACCAGTTTTTAGCTAAGTTATTTCTGCTTTTTCCCCCAAACACTGCTCCAAAAAGCTGAGAAGCAATTGGAAGTCATTAAAAAAAAGAAAAATTTGATTGCGATCCCATGTAACCTCATCTCCCTACTAATTTCATCTTCGATAATGTATGAAAATAAAAAAGGTGCTGCTATTACAGAGTAGCCTCACTTTCAAATGAAATTCTTCAAAAGCCAGAGAATGTCAGAATGTCGTAAAACATTTACAAATAAAGCTGTCATTGAAATGATTTCATTCCAAAGTTGAAATATTTTTGTTTAACATTGATTTAGAGATTCTGCCAATCTCCTTCATCACTTACCTTGGATTAAACTGAATAGGTATTTCTCAGCTGAATTCTCATGATGCACCCCCCGCGCACCCCCCGCACACCCCCGCCAACTGAAGTTTCCTAATAATTCAATTCAGTTTGTTTGCGCCTAATGGGAGCAAAGATTGTTTCCCCTAAAAATA
The DNA here is from genome assembly GCF_000325575.1 of Pteropus alecto. Taxonomy (NCBI): domain Eukaryota; kingdom Metazoa; phylum Chordata; class Mammalia; order Chiroptera; family Pteropodidae; genus Pteropus; species Pteropus alecto. The sequence goes on from NW_006432669.1 coordinate 10,988,476, forward strand.
AAACATACATTACAATCCTCAGCAAACACCTGAGGACCTTTGGATTTTCCAACTCAGAACTCACCACCTCTGCAGGCCTGGACGATGATGACCTTTGGTTTGTCCTTTAGACTGAGGCAGTTGCGGTTGTTGAATAACCTGAAGATGGTGTCATATGGGAGCACATCTGGTTTTTCATCACTATGCAAAGTCCCACAGATTCCATCCAGGATGCCATGAGACATGAATACTAAGAATGTGCTGTCTGAAGACTTGTGCTCTGGGCGGGCAGCAAATTCCCGCAGCACTGACTCCATTTCCTGAAAAAGACCATAAAGTCTTACTTTAATAGGACAGGCATTAAACTTAATCTGAACTCCCATTTATCATGAGTAGTATAGGAAACATCGGTAGTGTTCCAATCATGGTGCCTTCACATCATGGTTACTCAATGGTAGTTTTATTTTTCTTTCTATATTGGAACAGTTGGTTCAACTTTCTACTCCCACCAACATTATATAAATTGTTCTCTTGACACTTTTTATATTTGCTTATTGTCACTTTTTATGCTTTTTTCTATTTCTGTCTTTTCCCTCATTACTTAAGGAGAACCTTGTGTCAAAAAGATATCATACAACTTCCCTTCTAAAACCCTTCTCACTGTACTTGGAATACAATAAAACTGACATATATATACCCGCTCCTGCCATCTTTTTTTCTCTTCTAGACTCTAGTCCCACTGGTTTTCCTGTGTTTCTCACGTGCCAGTTTCATATTCAGTTCAGACTTTTCATTAGTAGTCATCTTTCTTGGAATGTATTTTATTCACATCTTTCCAGAGCTGTCTTGTTCCTGGTAGTGCTCTGTCAGCTCCTATATTGTCTCCTAACAGACACTTTTCGACCATTCCATCAAAGCTATTACTCCCCACTTACTACTCTGCTCTTAGGTTTTCTTTGTCCTTTTTCACTCACTTTTAACTTTATTTTCACTCTTACGGAGACACACGGACACATCAAATCTCAGAAATTTTCTGTTTTGCTTTAAATTTGATTGCCCTCCACCAAGTTCACATTTAGGTTCACTACTGAAATCAAGTCAAGCTGGGAACTTCCTGTCTCATTCACAGACCTATTCCCAGTGCCAGGAATAGCCCCTGGGACAAAGTTGGGACTCAGTATTTGCATGATGAGTAGACACCCGCTAAACATTCATTACTTTAGAATTTTCTAGGATTATTGGATCTAAATCCCAATCATCCCACTTTGGAACTAAAAATTGGGTGGGTACATGTGCCAATCACTTTTTGTCTAGTTTTATGGAATCGATATTTGGATAGCAAAAGAAACAGAAGTAAATTTAATGATATGTTTAATACTCTCATTTTATAAACACACAAACACACAAACATGTGGCCTAAAGTTGTTAAAGTATTTGGCTAACATATTAATAGGAGGATATGTGTTGAATCCATACATGTTTTTAGTGGGTGAGGGGCCCTTACCGTGGCTGTGAGTTTCTCTTTCACATCCACACTATAGCCAAGGCCCTCAAGCAGCTCCTTCATCCCTGTAACGTCAAGCTCAGAACCCTTCCTGAGAGGAAGATGATCAAACTCTGTATTGCATATGATGAGAGCCAGACGAGTGCGGTCCTTTCGCTCCTTTATTGGATAGATCTGCAGGAAATAAATACGCAGTGAGTTTGAATTATCCAAATCTCCTTTAAACCTTTCTATACTAATCACTGTTGCTTTGTTAAGATCTCATATAGCAGCCCTCTTCCCTCTTCCATACCAGAAGACACTGCTTCCTTTTTCTTTGTAGTAGATTGAATTGACAATAGGAAGAACTGAGGATTGAAAGTGATTCAGTGTTCAAGAGCCCAGAGTGGGACCCAGAACATATTTGGGATAGTTATATAAGAATCTTGAGGAAACTAGACCAATTCCTACCTTATCCATCTCCTCTCTCTTCTCCACCTAGACAAAGCTTTCTTAGTATTCAAGGTTCAGATCAAATTTTATAAAAATCAGGAGACATTTGCTATTGGCTCCAGCTAAAAATAAATACTTGAAAATTCTTTGCCTTTGGTAACATTATTACTTTGGTACTATTTTAACATGTCAATTTATAATGCATTTCAGGCTTTAATTATATTTTTAAATATGCTTCGCATCTAGGCTTTTGAACTAGCATGCAAACAGATACTACTCAGCCATGTTCTCTTATAAATATTTTGATTCTATAACCTTGGCTAAAAATGTAATAAATTCCAAAAAGATATGAGAACAAATAAATGAACAAAGTGAGATTTTTATCATGGGGTTGAAAGAAAATTGGAATCTGTATGAGGTTACATGATTTTCTCCTTACTCATTTCCTCCTGTAATCTATGAAATCAATTACCTCCCCACCCAACCACTCTATGTTTAGTGCTTTAAAAAATTGTGCATTTAGTGAAAGCAATTGTTTCTCTCTCTTTCCTCATTTCATGTACAGAGCACAGTACCTCTCCAGCCCTTTCTTTACACAGTTTCAGGAACTCTTCATGAGGACAAAGCTTGAGGGTATCTGTAGATTCTGCTGACTCAACAGGTCCCGCCACTATTTTCGAAAGAGCTGCAGGATACATCACATGACATCACATGATATAAATTTTGATATCTGCCTCTGTGACCCAATTTTCACCTGAGAATATCGACAGAGAAGGGAAATTCTGAGAAGATTTTTTAAAACATCTTTTAATGTAGGAATCATAGTTATATCTAACTTCTGGTATGAAGAGATGTATTGTGACTGGGAAAGAAGAGAGAAATCCTTGGTAAGAAAAAGCAGATCCACCTAAAAATGTAATAGTATATTCTGATTATTCTGAAGAAACACTTTGATGATTTGGGGTCAAATTTAGCCTTTTTTTTTTTATGTTTAGCAAAAACAGTTTGAGTTTTGCAATGTTTTTACTCTAGAGTAGTCACTCATCCATGTGTGCTTTCTCCTGTCTCTAAGCAAGAGTATATGAGAAATATAATTGAATCCCATGTACAATTTAAAATTTTCTGATGTGCACATTAGAAAAGTAAAAATAAGTGGACAAAATTAATTTTAATATTTTATTTAACATAATAAATACAAAATATTATTTCACAACTGTTACTAGCCACAATTCAAGCACTTAACAGTCACGTGTGGCTGGTAGCTGTCATATTGGATGGTATAACATTCCTAATCTCCTCCTACTTCACACAACACATAACACACACTTAATAGAATCCTGAACCCTGTGCTATCCAAGTAGTAATTTTTCAACAATCTCAGCCTGAATTCTTAACTTCTTCAGAGGAGATGGGCTTCAGTGATTCTTTACCAAGTTGGAAAGTCAGCCATTCAAAGGAGAAATGCTACCTAGTAACCAGAATGCTGTATCCAGGGCCAAAGGGACAATTTTTTGGTCAGAGATTTTAATATACTCTGGGGGCCCTGTCCTCCAAAGTGCTGAACAACCAGCACTAAATTTTTAGCCCATGTTTTAAAAGATGAGGCGATAACTCCCCCTCGTCAGAGATGTTTGTTTCTGACTCATTCAGCCTGATCCCTAGAGAAATGTAATATGATCTGAAACCAGTCCAACTGGCATCTTTTGACTGAGATTGTGCAAGAGACTGGGAAAGTCCAGAGACCACCCCTGAAGGAGGAAGGAAGAGGAATTCATAAATGGAAATTAGAAGAGAGGTTTATAAAGATCTAATGTAATAAGGCTATTATGAACCAAGATACTCTCTGATTTTATTTAAATAAAAAAAGCAATATTATCCTGTATGAAATTTTCAGTTTTTATATTTTATAGTTTTTTCTATTTTACTAATTTATTTCCATTGGTTTTTACATAATTTTTTTTTTGATAAATGTCTTTCTAAAAAGTTTTCTAAAAACCTAAGTTCTGAAGATGCAGCAAATTATAAGTCTTTAAGGAAACCAAACTTTCTGAACATTTATTTTTAAAGATTAAACAGTGACGCGTGTTCTCCCTTTGCATTCCAGAAGATCTTAGCAATATAAAGACACCCAGGGCCCTGGGATATTCCCTTGTCAAAGCGTGTGTTTCTCATCAAAAGTCTCCTCTGGTTCCAGTTTATTTACATGTTTGCTAAACTCTCGAACTTAAGAAATGCTATCTAATGTCTACGTATAGACAGCGTTTGCAGATAAAATTGGGAATTAGGCAGTATTTCTATCTGAAATCTAGTAGTAAAATTAGCATAAAAAACAAATCCTTTCATTACAACATAATGAATATTGTTGTGCAGCCCGCTGCCCAAAAAGAGTTTCTTTCCATTAGCTTGGCAGTGTAGCAGAAAGAAATGAGAGAATTAGGGGTTTCGATGAAACTTTTAATATCTAAGTTTTATCTGTTAACTAATGTAATACTCAGGACACCCCTTCAACTGATAAAAAAAAAGCAAGGGGCTGGTATGAGATAAGTCAAAACCATCTCCCTTGATGGGTAGGAATTTGAGTACTTATCTCTCTAAGCAATAGTGTTTGGCATATAGCATGTATATATATGAGTTTGCTAATTGAGTTTTTTAAATAAGATAAGCAAATAGCTTGGATTCTTTCTATCCCCCACTTCATTTTCTTAATACTATGCTAGGAACCCTCAGAATTATATCAATGTCCAAAAGGCCTGGCCAGGGCTTTTATGTATTCTGATAGCCCAGCTCATCCAGCTTTCTGGCCTGCTGAGTGAGTGTGCTATAGGTGTCCGGGATCACTTTCGAGGCTCCATCTGTAGATAGAGCCCAGGGAACCACTGAACACATCACTTCACAGGATCTTTACCTGTCTCCTGCCTGCCACAATCTCTCCTGATGCAACAGGTTATCTCAGTTTAGTTGAATGCTCATTGTGATTCCTAGGGTTGCTAAAATTATTTTGAAGCTCCTATTACTTCAATTCTGGTTCCCATTTGTTGAATTATCTCTGATATTTGAAAAAAAAAAATCCTTGTTTTTTTTCCTGTCTCATCCCAGATTTTAGATAACATAATGAACCTGCACAAGGACCAGTATAAATATCAATGAGAACACAGCCTAGGCCACAGTCTTGGACATCTGTCACATGAGCTTTTGCTTCCCGCTGTTGACCCCAGAAAAGGGCTTATTGAAAAAGTGTATTTGTTATAGTGAGGGCTGTAAAATTTATGTTGTCTTTTGTTTATAATTTCTTATTTTTGATAAACTCTAGTATTCAGGGCTGGAATTTCAGGTTAAACACAGCAAATAGAGTCTGTCACTGGTGAACTTGGGCCTGTGGATATTTAGGCTCTAGAAATATTCATAATTCAATGTAGGTCAAAAGTTTTGAAAGGTTTTAATATATTAGATACTTTATAGGTATTCTCCTATTCAAATTTTGTAACTTGCAGAAATGAGTAAGCACTGGAAAGCCCTAAATATGACAAGCCAAATAATTATGACAACTAATATATATTTGCATGTGTGTTCTCCATTTGTCTGTTCATCCTATATTTATTTGTCTGCTTTGTGCCTAGCACTATGCTTAAAACTATTATTGATTGATGAAGAAAACTGCTGTACTCTGGATTAAGTAATTTGGTGGATTATAGTCCCATCTAATGAGATAGAAAGGGGATAGAAGTGGAATAGATTTGATAGAGGAAATCGAATATTTAATTTTAGATATCTTAGTTTTGTGAAGCCAGGGGAATATTTCAGTGGAAATGTTGAATATGCAGCTAGAGCTAAATATATCTAGAGCTCAGAGAAGAGTGCTAGATGAGAGCTAAAATCTTAAGAGTTGTCAGCATATCCTTGCCATTGTGTTTCTAGCCTTATAAAGCTTATGAAATTACTGAAATTGTCCTCATTTCACAGATGCTGAGACTGATGCCTAAGCAGGTTAAGAAAATTGAATGAAGTCAGATAGTGTCCAAAGTGAAAGAACCTAGCTTCAGATATCCCTAACTACAAAGTGTCTATAACTAGCTATTTCCATGAGCAACCTAAACACCAAAGACTCAGCTTCTTAGCTAACTGGAAATCGAATTATGTCTCATGAAAGACAACGGGGCCCTTGAAAGGGCAATGATAGATTTAGTGAAAATGATATTTTAGTAATTTAAGGATGGAGGGCATTATAGAGGACACCAGAGCTAAATTGGTTTTGAAAAATTTGAGATATTCATTGTAAATTATTCCATTCTTACCTTCTGTACTGGTGGAATTTTTATCCGTGTTAAGGAAGGTTTGGACAAGGACTTGACCTGCCTCGTGGCGTTTCTGTCGCACAGAGTCCACCAAGACCCAGGCCTTGTCTGCAGGTTTGGCATCTTGAAATTTTTTCTTTTCAGTTTCCTCCAGTTTCAGAACATTTTTTTCCACCAAGCCATCCAAAAGTCCAGTTAAGATTTCTTTACCGAAAGTTTCCAAAACCTTAAGTGGTTTTTTGTCGTGGTTTTCTTCTGTCAGAAATACAAAGATTCCTTCAACTGTGGGCACAACCTAAAGAGTTTGGTCCTGTCTTTAGAGCGCTCTCCGTGATGTGGAATACTCCTTAAATACTGTCTATTTCATCATTTCCCCAATAAAGTATATACCTCTTTCATTATACCTATGGAGTTCTTTCAGCCCATTAAATTCATACTAGGCTGTGTTTAATGATTCATTGACACTTAAGTTTTTTGTTTGTTTGTTTTTGATAGCTTCTCATCCCCCTTCTATGGCACTGGGCCTAATGTCATCCACTGTTCTCATATTGCTCTTTCTATTTTTCTCCTTCTCATAGTGATGTTGATAATCCACCTGGAATGTATGCCCCAAGGAAAGTCCATGCTTTTGTCTACACTGTAAATTCCTCCTTCTAGAACCATAGGATCTTTTTCCTTTTCTGCAGTTAGTTTCCCTGGTGAAAGCACTATGCTTTTGAATCCACATTTTTGTACCATCTTTGTGCTTAAGAACTTAAATATATGTATATGCTTGCTGAATACATGCATTAATGAATAAATGAATGAATGCACCCAAAGTTTTGTCTCAATCAAGATTCAGAGATGAATATTCTCTGGTGACTAGTCTTTGAATATGGTAGATTAATTTGATACCAGGTTAATTTATTATTGTCCAGGATAACTTGAATTTTTATAGGAGAATATAGACGTCAAAGTAGTAAATCTTTTATTTTAATACCACGGATATCATGTATATATGAGAAGACAGGATATCTCCTCAATTCTCAGTTAATTCTAAGGTAATTTTCCAGTCCATCTAGATATAAAGATAGCCTTGAACACAAAATGACATTTTCAAAAGAAAATGTACCAGGACATCGAACAAGCACTTGGGCCCAAAAACACCAGCATCATTTTCTATGTTATCTTGAATTATTCTTTCAATAAATGTTTATTGGGCAATGATTATGAGAAATGTAGAAATTACAAAACATGAATTAAAAGTTACCTAATAGAATTAATAACAACTAACATTTCTTGCCCACATTATGATTGAAAAAGAAATACATATAGAGCAATGAAAGTCATCATTATCACTATTATTATCATTTACAAGTCTTTGTACTAATACAAATATTAATATGCCATACTCTCATAATAATCCAATGAGATAGTCAACATTTTCCCTATTTTGTGAATAATTTGCCCCAAATCACCCAAATTAGGATTTAAATTCTGTTCTTACAACACAGCTTCAGTAATAACAGTTAATAGTGATTGATCCCACTTTTGCCAAGTGCTATATGTGATTCTTCTCTTTTAAATTTTACCCAAACTCCATGTAACGGGTATATTAATAACAAAAAGCAGACAGACACAGAGAGTTAAGTAATTGACCCAAATCGGATGCATAGTACACAATGTGTATAGTAAGTGGAGAGAAGGGATTCAAACTCAAGGGTTCAGAGCCCCCACTCCTAAATCATCAAACTACATTACATGATACTTGGTGAAGAGTCATAAAGCCTTCTTAGAAGACATAGCAGAAACACTGGGGTGCAATATAGTATACAGATATTAGAAAGGAGAGTTTGACGAACTGCAAACAACGTGCAGGTTAGTGTACAGAGTATTTAGTCTGCCTGAGTTCTGGGTTTCTATTTCATTTATCTTTGCCCTCAACAGGTAGTATCTGTCTACTGAATGAATGGTATGGGGAGGAATATGGTAAACAATACTACCAGAGGCTTGGCCTTAGGTCCTCTTCTCATCTACACATTTTCATGACTTCATGATTAACTTTAAATAATAAATTACCCCCAAATTTATAGATTTAGACTTGATGTGCATACCAAAATTGAGACTCATATATCCATCTCTTCTCTACATTCTACATACTCATTGTACTCATCTTTATAAAGCTGATCTGCTCATTTTTTATTCACCTGCTTTGTTTCCTGTACTAGTAAGTGATATCTAACCACCAAGTACATCAAGCCAGTAAAATACGGTGATAGTGAATCTCTCCTGCCTTCTTAAAAAACTTATTTTCCATCTCACGTCAAACAGTATATTGATTTTTATCTGCTAAATATTTGCGGAATTTGACTACTTCTTTCATTTCTAATCGCTTATTAGTCCATTTCAGGCCGACATCCTTCCTTTTTTAATTAGTTCAAAAACCTTATAAATCTACTCTTTTCCCCTTCTAATATGTTCTTCACAATGAAGCACAATGAGGGTTCCAAAATCTAGATTTGATAATGAAACCTCTAAGCTTAATCTACTCTAGGTCTTCTCATTTATCCTCATCCTCTGCTATTTTAGCCACCTACTCTTACATTTTAAGCACTCTGCCCTTCTTTCATTTCTAGAAAGCCCTTACATAATGATCTCTATGTAGTTAGTCTCCCACCCCTACATTTCTCCCTGTTTCCCCACTGCTCCTTTTAGCCTTTAAATCTCAGATTAGATGTCGCTTTCTTCCGGAAATCTTTCCCTGATGCTTGCAGACTAGATAATTGAGTCGGAGGTATATGCTCCCAGGACACCTTGTTTCTCTTTAGGCTAGCAAATTTTTTTCTTGTAGTTGTTAATTAGTTAACAATAGCCAACCAAACTCAGTTATTTATATTTATTGGGCCACTTTATTTTTGTCTAGTGCCTTTCAGTTTCTCAAATCTGTTATTTAATGATGCCCTGATTTCAATCCAATAACCAGTGAGGCCATCCTGCCTGGCCAAAGTGGTGGCCATGAGTGTCGATTAATTTACTACTCCCCAGCCAAATGCTCTATTAGTGTCATGAAGAAGACAAGAAAATAATCAATCCTTGCATTTTAGGAACTTAAATTAAATGTTATGTGAGACATAAACCCTGGAAAGAATTATATCACAGAGAGAATCAAAGAAGTAAAGAAACATGAAAGCAAGGAAGTATGAGTGGGGTAAATACAGTAAATACAATTATTTTGTGAGGCTGAGGTCATGTTTTAGAGGGATTTATAGAAACTATTTTGAAAGGTGGGAATGAGTAAGTTCAGACATTTTTTAAAAGGCAACAGGGAGCCACTGCATGTTCCTGAATGAGAAAATTACATTAATAAATAGCTAGAATGTGAGAACTGATACTTTTTTCCTAATGATTCTAATTTGCAAACAAACTTATGACAGGCCAACTCTATAAGAATTATCCGTAGATTTTTCAAAGATTGCAAATGCCTACAGGCTATTTAAGATTGAGCAATTCAGGCTGATTCCTTCTGGGCTGGAGCTTCAACCACTCCTATTCCCCTTCGCGTTCCCCATCCCCCAGCTCTCCGAGGTCGGGTACCAGCGTGTTTGTTATCTGAGCAAGGGAGCCATCAGTGCGTTATGCTCCCGGAACAGGCATGGTGCTCTCTCGTGGAGCGTAGCAGGAGGTAAGGCGATGGATCAAGTGAATGCGCTGTGCCAGCTACTGGTGAAAGCGGTGATAGTCATGAAAGACTCAAGCTCAACGCAGCACTATTGGCTGAAAGCCTCAAGGTATCTGGGTTCTGGCACCCTGAGCCCGCCTCCTTCCTCTCCCCCAGCTACCCCAGAGCAGCTCATTGGTTAAAGTGTACAGCTGAAACTTGTTGGATTTCGTTAACTAATGCTGCCATAAAATTAATTAATTAATTAGAAATATATTTAAAAATAAAAGTAATAAATTTAAGCTAAATAGAATTTTTAAAAAAGAAAGGTGGATGTTTAAAGAATTGAGTGTGTAATAGATTTTGAAGAAGTCTTTATATAAAGAAATCTGTAAAAAGAAAAAAAGAACAATTCAGGGTCAGGATAATCTGAATAATCTGAATTTTGAAAAATGACTTCAGATTATTCAGATCTGTTGTAAAGTTTAGAAACCACTGATCTTAAACCTCTTCTCTTTCAAATGAGGAAAATAAAGTCCAAATAGTGATATGACATGTGCGTACTAGCTATATAAATAGCTAATGACTCCATCTCTTAAGCTTTTTCAAGTTTCTGTGTGTAAAAAACATGACCTGAAAGTAGTATGCAGGGCGAATTGGAGGGTTAAATCCTGGAGAGCGGGAGACCAGTTAAAGAATTCTGGAAAACAATACAGAGTTTCCTTAAGAAAGTAAAAATAAAACTACCAAAAATTCAGCAAAAACAAAACAAAAAAACTGTAATAGTAATCTAAGAAAAAACTGCTGCAGTAGTTAACACCAGGACTGGAGAGAAAGAGGGAAAAAAATAGAGTCACCTTAAAAAGACCAAGAGTGTACTTCAATAGAGGGGATGTCAAAGGGGGCAGGAGGAATTAAAAGGCTCACATATGATTCTGGGAACAAGGTTCATGATCCAGATGACTAATTTGAAACTAAGAGGAAGCTGAGAAGATTTCAGAGTGCATTTAGAAACTTTGAGAGTTGTCTCACACACAAATAACATACTCTATTTGTCTTTACCCTTCTTTCTTTACCAGAAGCTGACAGAAAGGAATGAACTTTTCCTGGGTCTAAGGTATCTAGAAACCATACTTTCCTTCAGCCCCTCTTAGGCAGTATCCTTTGATTCAAGTTACAGAGCTAATAAGGGGAAGAATTCAGCTTGCACACTATTGGCCTGTTTCCCTTTTATGATTTCTGCTTGTCACAGAGCAATGAATAAAATGTTTCCTAAGACCCAAGCCCCTGACCCCTAGTCAGAAAAGGACCCTTACTCACCAGCCATTTGGAAACAGCCTTTGTCCCTTCCTGCTGCCTTGAAGAGAGCCACAGTCCTGAAAATGAAAGTTACTGGCCATTTCCTTTTTGTAGGAGGCGGGGACATTTAGTCACAGTTTAGGAAACTGCTGCTTAGAACTTCTGAGTCCACTGTTGTGAAATTCCCAGTAGTCGACAAATGAAGTTCTCAGTTTTTTGAGAAGAGATTTGTCATCCTTTGGGGGGAAAAAACGTGGAAATGCTCTAAATATTGTCCTTTTGGTTGACACCTCTGACTGTTTTTTCCCTCATTTTCCTTCTCTCACTTCACTGCCTCCATGCCTCCTTCTCTCTGTCCTTCTCCTTCTGATTTCTCAGTATTTCTCCTCTGCTCACCTAAAAATCATGAAGGAGTTAAAAGTAACAGGTCTCCTTTTATTTCTGTACTGGTATCAATCCTCTACCTGTTTCCCTGTCATTTTAATCTTTTATGGAAGTTCTGAAAAAATCCTCATCTTCACTCCCCTCATGCTTTTTTAACTGCCTAACCCTGCCTTCACATTGCATTTTTTTGGAGGGCAACTTCTCACTTTCCTTTTCGATATTCTCTGAATAATGAGTGATCACAGAAACAGTCTCAGGGTATGACAGAACAAATGTAAGATAGTACAAAAGAGATATGTCCAGAAGAACAGTTAACAGGAAAAAAAAAAGACTGATATGTTCAACTTTGAAGGTCTTCAAAAGGTCAGAAATTTGCCTTCACTTCTAATGGTTTAGGATTAGAAAGGGTTCATACTTACAAGTGAAAAGGGAGTACTTTCATTTTTTTTTTAATTCTAACATAGCTGAGTGGAGAATTTCACCCCAAACTCATTACCACTGTACCACACAGAGACATTACTTTGTATACAACACATTTGAGTGCTTATTCATGGGGTGTCATGTATTGTCAGCTAATTGTTTTGTGTTGGTTGACTATCTTGTTTTCTTAATAAAACTATAAAACGCTAGTTGCCTGGAGTCAAATTAAAATTACTTTGTATTCCTCAAATACCTTAAGGAAGTTTAGTAATATGTAATTTCTAGCCAAAGTTTTGTTAGAAGTAAACTCTGGGGTTTTAGATAAATCACTTATCACACTGTTTGCCTTCTCTTTATCTCTCCTGCTGAGCTTCAAATTCTTTGAAGACAGGTACCTACTGTGATTTGCATCTATAGCTCTAAAGCAGAAAGCCCGGCAAATGGTCTCTAGAAACAAACAATGTTTATATTAGGCAGTTCAGCTCTCATGGATCAAGTCTTCAGGCTAAACCCATTACTAACTCCAAATTCCACTCCCTGTCTTCTCAAAGTAGAAAAACACACACAACAACCTTTCATTTTTATTTCAGATTTATTGGAATGTTTAAGGAAACATCTGCTTCCTGAAGACGTGATTCAAAAAACATGTACAAAATGACAGAACTGGTTTCCTACAGGAAAAAGAAATAAAACAAACATAAAAAAAGAGTTCTGCTAAAAAAAAAAAAAAAAAGTTAAAAAAAATCACTCCATTTATGGGGACATACATACTCATAAAAAGGAAGAGGTCATGCTATGTCTAAGTATTGCCTTGGTGAGTGAAAGAGAGGAACATATAAAATGAAACTTTCATCATCTATGACTATATCTCAATCTATATCAGTTGACCTTGAGGAAGGGCCATCTAACTCTACTGAACTTTAAGAGAAAAGCAATGTGCTCTGCCTTAAACCAGCGGAAAGTCTTCCTTTTAGTACCCCATTTATTATACTAGACATTGAGAATTT
>NW_006432669.1:11001450-11033716 GCF_000325575.1 Pteropus alecto
CTCTTTCCCCAACCTCACTCCCTTCCACCACACACACACACTTCTGTCCGTAGACACTGATACAACTTACTTATTTTAATATCCTGGAAAGAGGTAGAAATATCTTGTCAAAGTCACTCTTTCAGTGGTGGGCATCTGTGCCCTACCATCTGGTAGCTCAAATGAAAATCGAACCTGAAGGGAAAAGGAAGTCCGTATTTTTTTTTTTCCTGAGTGGAAGAATTTTCACTTAAGCTGGAAAAATTACAAAACGTATAGCAAAATAAATCATAAACACAAAAAGTTGGTGTATTCATAAGAATAGCAGCATGTATAATCAAAGCACGGCATGACCAGACTTTTAAAATCTGCTGCTGGATCTAATAGCTATAGACACAGGCAAATCCACTTGTTTGTCTACTCAGGGCTAGAGAGAAGTTAAAATAAATTATTATTTTCTAGGGATTGTTTGTTTTTTAGATCATAGCAGGTTGGATCTGTCTTTCAGTTTTGCCGACTCACCAAAGAACCTCCAAAGTTAGTTTGGAAAGAAGGGCATTTCTGTAAGATTAGCATGACCAGAGTTGCTCCCTAGGTTTCCAACTGAAATAGTCAAATATCCAGGGAAGGAGCATGTGAGAAACATCTAGACCCCTACCTTTTGGAAAATTTCCTCCAGATTACAGGACCAGGCATGTTCTTGGAGATGTTTGATGAGTTTCATGATAAAAAGAGAGCCCTGTGTGGGATGTCTCCAAGAAACATTATCTGTGAATAGAACACATTCCAAATCTCATGCAAAACTTTTGCCTGTCCAGAGATTGAGTGCAAGGATTTCCACTTCAGCTGAGGGAGTCTGCTGAGTTCATGCTGTTTTGTATACACTGCATGCCATTATTTAGTGAATATATTCAACATTCAGTGAGTATATTTTTACTGATACTTGACAATTGTTAATGTCATAAGAAAGATACCATATATGGTACAGATGTTAAGATACGTAGTCTCTGAGTTCAAGGAGCTGCAAACCTAGTAGAGAGGGAGGGAAAGGCAGAATGGGGTAGAGGGAAGTGATTGGGCCTTGGGGAAGGAATACCTGAGTGTGAATTCTAAGAGTGTTATATACCACCCTGATTTAAGTTAATTATACACTCTGAAATGCAATGGTCTCGGCTACAAAGGGTAGGGTAATAATTTCTGCCACAAAAAAGGATATCTGAAGATTAAATCCAATGTATTATAAGTGTCTAGGAGAATATAAGCTATGTAATATCCAGTCTATTCAGTGTAGTAATATTAATAGCTTTTTAATATCTACTTTATAAATAATTTAATTAAAATCAAATAATATTGATCATAAGATATTTAGACAAAGAAAATATTAATGAAATATGAAAATGGTAATAATATAAAGAAAGTACAAACCTAGAAAAGGTTTAAAAGAAAAAGATTATATTATATTCCACTGGAGGACAAAACAGTCTTATGAAAGAGAAATATTGAAGAATGGTATTAATTATATAAAATAGTAGAGACATAGAAATCATAAAGCCATTTTAAAATTATGCAAAGAAATAAATAAGAGAAGAGTGGTATAAATAGCTAAGTATATAACTATGGACACACACTTTAACCAAACATTTTAGCCAATAATAATGGTAATAAAATATATAACAATATTATATTGAAATTCTATTTAAAACCATAGCTGTTTAATGAGGCTCATTCCAGTAAAGAAGGGATTGAGAGAGAGAGTGGAGGAAGATATCTCTTCAAATTCTTTGCAAAATTAGGGAGCGAATGGCCATGTTTCTTCAGGACAGCACTATAAAGTGGTTGGGATCAACACCAGAGAACATGGAGCTAGACTTGCTAGTGGAAGGTAACTAGCTGAGGATAACTGAATTGGAGTTTTTAAGTCATCTGGAAAGGAGGGGCGAGAAAAATAAAAGAAAAGGAGAAATAAATCAGTAAGATGAATGTTGAGAAGCCAGGAGTCTATAAAAGACTATGTAGCCAGAGGTAAATCTTTTGTGGAAGCCAGAATCAAAGGATTTTAAAGAATAGTTTTGTCTCATACTAACATCTGCTAAATATGCTCAAGCTGTAATTGTGTGAGGTTTTATTTTGTTTGTTTTGTTATTTTTTGTTTTGTTATGTTTTGGTTTTGCCTAGTGTCATTATTTTTGATGAAAAAAAAATCACTCATTTCTACATTAAGACTTGACCAACACAATGCAGAACCAGGCTCTCTCCTGAGAGATGGTACCTCATTACAGAAAATAGTCTAATCTGTAAATTAAACTATTTGAGCAGAGGCAAGGCCTTAAGGCCCTAGCAAATCAAAAGAATGTGAATGCCCAAGAAATTTCAAAAGATAGTGGATAAAATAATTCAAATGACTTTTATTTAAACCTTGAGACAGAAAGTAACTCAAGATAAAACCCTTGATTAAAGTTATAAGTAGAAAAATCTTTAATAATAGCAGCTATTTTATGTGTGCTTTACTCTTTGTCATGTTCAATATTTCTCATATATTATCTCATTTAATCCTAAGAATAATGATATTTGTATTTACATATGTTAGTAAGGAATTCAAAGAAAGCCCAGAGGGGCTAAATAAGTGGAACTAGTTTACAAAGTACTAAATGGCGAAGTCAGAATATAATCAGCAGTGTTCTTAATCCATAGCCTAGATTTAGAAATCATTAATTCCTGTCTTTTCATCCATCTCATACTTTTAGTTGAAACCAATTTAACTTAGAGACTTGATATTCCTTGTCTGCTCTTCTGCCTCTCTCTACTCCTTCTATAAACACTACTTTTCAGTAAACACATGATGTCTAGGCAAATGGAACTGCCGAATGATCCCAACATTGCAGACCTTTACCACGTGGAGTCAGATTCTAATTTACTTCAGTGTAGATACTCTTCTATTTATCCCTCATGGTTCCAAGAAAATATTTTGCACTGTGGGAGTTTACTAATTACTAATTTAGCAAAAATATATGCACATTTGCTCTCTGTAGATAAGGGAAATTGAAGGTATAACTGAGAGGAATGCTTGAGTTGTTCTTCAGAAGTCTCATGGAAAGATCAGCAGATATCTATTCTCTAGTGGGTGGGGGTGAATTTCTGCATTGGTGATGCCCACAAAGGTGTACTATACAGGTACCTGGTGTTGAAGAGCAGAAAGCAATAAAATCCTTCTCTATATGGGCTTTCTTAATGGCATCATACTCGAAATCTTCTGGAGGCAGTGAAGAACTGTTCTCAGAAGCTTTTGCTGAATCTTTTAACCACACCACCCCTTGATTCTCTGAAAAGGCAAGATTTGATTTCTTGTTACTAGCCAAGAGAACTACTTTCTCCCCTAAACCTCGGCTAAACCATATTTACTGATTTATTTGTCGCTATCTATCATTCATTCACATGCATATACACACATACATCTCAGGAACTATATTTTTAATAACTCACCTTTACAAACCCTTAAACAAATTCTAACAACATCAAAACATCAAAGTCTTAAGGCTAAAAATGGTATCTCTTTAGTTAAAAATGAAACAAATATTTACCATCCATTCGCACAACCCTCAGAAACTACAATCTTGTTTGGTGAAAGTAAGTGTTCTTTGACATTAAGGAGCAGACACACAAAAAGTGAAAAATACTGGATGTATATAAATGATGAGGTCAATACTCTTATATCATGTGTTCTAGCAGGCATCAGCACTCACCACCACGGCAGGCCTGGATAATGATCACCTTGGGTTTGTCTTTCAAATTTGGACAGCTCCGAGTATTCAAATTTTGAAAGATGGTGTTGATTTCCAATACATCTGAGACTTCTTCAGAGTAGTTTTTCCCACAAATGCCATCTCGAATACCATGAGACATGAACACGAGAAAAGTACTGTCAGAGGTCTTGTGTTCCTTGCGGGCAGCAAATGCCTTCAGCTCTATAGTCATATCCTGGAAGAGACCACACCACTGATATTGGACTGCGAAATTCATTATTATGGCACCTTGAGATTTCAATAAAGACACTAAGGAATCCCTGGGTAATATGAATATAATTGAGATAGAAATGAAAATTTAAGTTTCAATTTAAAGAAAAGCAGTATAGGGTTATAGGATGCCATTCAGGGATTTCTAGTAGAGAGAAATGGGTATTACTGAGTTAATAGAACATTTATCCCCCCCAAAAGTTCCACCAGATTTCTGCAAAAAGACTACATTTGAAGGGGTTATTGTAGCATTATGCACCATCTATGTAAATTTTAAACTATCAAGAGACTAAGTTTCTGGTGTTATAGTCAAACATTCTTTAGAAATGTGGAGGACATGACCATTGTCTCTACATTATGAAAAGCCTTACCGAAGCAGTGAGATTTTCTTTTACATCCACAGTGTAGCCCAGATCTTCTAGTATCGTCTTCATATCTCTGATATCAACATCGGCTCCAGTTCTCCTGGGAAGATTGTTAAACTCTGTGTTGCAGATAATGAGGGCAAGACGTGTGCGAATTGATTTTTCCATTATTGGGTAAATCTGTAGAAAATGCAGATTGGATAAACAGTCTTGTTCTTTTTAATTAAATATTCATCTTGAGGGTTTAAGACCATTTCTCCTCCCTTAGTTCTATCCAGAAACCAAATCTCATGAATCATAGATAAAAACAGGGAGAGCAAATGAATCTTACTAGAGGAGTTAGAATGAGTTTGTAAAAGCCCAGATGATAGCTGAGAACTTGATTTAATTATTTTTGAGAGATAGGATTGTGAGAGGTGAACAGGTTTTGAAGCCAGAATGACAGAATCTTAAAACCGACTCCAAGTTACTGATTTTGGCAAAATATTTAACAATTCATGCTGTTTCCTGATTTCTAAAATGGGTTATTTTAGGGCTCAAGTGGTTATATGCAACAAGTTTACAACAGTATCTGATTCATATTAAGCATTCAATGAATGCCATTGTTGTTATTACTGTAATTATTTACTCAAAGAATTATACCAAACTTGAACCTTTATTCATAAGCTGGAATTCTAAGAAATAGGAATATTTTAAGGGAAGCAGCAGGATGATTTTCTAAAACCTCTCAAAGAAATTGGCTCTAAAAATGTGCCACTGCTCTTTAGAATGGTCTCCAGTGTATCTTTCACCCAGGTCCTTGCGTTCAGAGCATAGCACCTCTGCTGACTTTTCTTTCCAAATCCTTTGAGCTGTTTCTAGGGGGCAGAGCTTGAGGCTCCCTCTTGGTCCTGGGAATGTGAGCTTAGTCAGGTTGTCTTGCTTTGCATGAAGAGCTGCAATAGACAAGAAACATTATGAATGATGATATTCCTGAGTGTCCCACTTGACGTTACTCACAACATCATCTGTTTATAAAGCCATGGAGGAAGAAATGAATCCTTAGGAGAAAAACTCTGGGCTAGTTGTCAACACTGTTGAGTGAGTCACTGCTGCTGGAACACATCCCAAACCAGAGGAGATTTCCAGTGGTGTGATACAAGGTTCTACCTTTATCTCCTAGGATCAGCATTTTTACAAATATTTAAGATTTAAAAAAGAATTTTTCAGGGCCATGCATGATGGAACTCTCATAAAACAATTAGTATATTAGATAAAATAGTTGGTATAAATTTGATGATTTAAATCTGAGGATAAAATTTAATGGAAGTAAGTCTTAATTACTCTTATTTCAATGTTTATATACATATATGCTTATTTATTTATTTACTTAATAGGCATGATAAGCATATAAAAAGGAAGGAAGGAAGGAAGGAAGGAAGGAGGGAAGGAAGGAGATGTAGGATCTCTCTACTGTGCAAACATGTGGCAAAGAGGATGAGGATTATTGAATATATTAACTAAAATGAACATGAAATAAAATGATAAATGCTAAAATCAAGATGCACACTGAATGGATTCATAACACTAAACATTGCTCAAATACACGAGGAAGAGTTTTCATAGTGGTTTATGTGAGTAAAACCTTTAGAGTTTGTTTCATAAAAAGTTCAACACCATTCAACAGGGTGATACACTTGCTAGAAAAATAACATAATCTTTGTTTCAAAATAGAAATGTTTTCTCAATATTTGGAAGATCTTTCAGAAACTAAACTATTCAAACTAGAAAGTTATATTCAGTTTTGAAGAAGAATTTGAAGAAATTACTATAATATTCAATTAGGTAAACCAAGGCAGCATGAAGTATGCTTAGTGTGGGTAAAGTAAGAGATATTTAGAATTAATATATTGGAGAAAACTATAGTAATTATTATTAGGTGGAAAAATGTTCTATTTCTTCATACATGAGTCCGGAGAATAATAAAATAAATTAAAGAGAAAGATTTGGATTATATTAGAGATAATTTTTCTTAGTAAAGGAATAGGGAATTGGTTGTATAGTGAATGTTTCATCTCATGAAATATGTAAGAAAACATGCATGGGATAACCACCCTTAATAGATTCACTGCAGTAATTTCTGAACATGGTAAAGTTTTTGCTTCTAAATTTCTTTTAAATGTAAGGTCTTTTATTTTAAGAGAAAAAAGTCATTTTCGGGTGAAATAATTCCAGAATTGTGGGTGAAATACTGTTCTAAGACAAATAAAACACTGATTATTTAGTTAGCAAGAGACTAGATTCATACAAAAATAAGGTTTACTAATAAGGAATGTTGACCTTATACATATTGACCTTGTCAAGACTCAATAAAGCTGAGATTATTTTTTCAGAGTAGAGGACTGAAATAGTTTTAAGATCTTCCTTTTTATCTGGGTCCTAGGATTTTCCTGTGCTACCTCCAATACTATGTGGAATGAAAATTTTAAATTTTTATGGCAGAGAGTGGCTAGCTATTCAACAAGACACCGCCTTTTCCTGGGCACACAGCTAGTCTGTGGTGACAGCCGCTCTAGCAGTCGAGATGGCCATGTAACTGAGTTCTAGACAATGGAATGTAAGCAGAATTATGGTGTGGCACATCCAAGCCAAGCCTGGCAAAATCTCTCACAAAGGATCCCCCATATTTCTTGCAATATCATTAACTGGATGGTTATGACCACAGTTACTTTGGCAGTGTATATTGCAGATATCAAAGCCATAGAATGGAAGAGGCATAGGTATCTGAGTTAGCAGTTGGAAGAGAGCTGTCTGCTATGGAGAATGCTCATTTATGAATGAAACATAAGTTTCTATCATATCTAAGCTATTAAAAATACTTGATTTTTTCGCCCCATTCCATATAATTTTAACTGATATGAGTGTGTGTACTGTCACACCCATGCCTAAATTTTAGGGTAGCCTTAATTTGATGGTGAAGATTCTTAAATACCTAGTCATTCATAATTTGTGTGTTCATACATTCTCAATAAAATCAGGAAGCTTGTTTGTCTTGTTTATTACTCTCTAAATGGTTTGTAGAACAAGATCTATAACACAGTTGGCATGAGCTAAATATTTTTCTAATGGCCTGGTATATAATAGAAATCTTGATGAAATTAGTAAAATAATATTTAACAAATATTTATTGCATGTATACTATAAGTCAACTATTGTTAAATGAGTTCATGCCTTTGATTAAGTCAGACATGTCCTATTTCGTCATAAAGCTTAAAATCTACTGGGGGAAAATGATGAATTTATTTTTAAAAAATACAAGAAAAATATAGTGAGAGTTATATCTGGAGAATCATAGGACATTGCAGAAATAGGGGCTTTGAAATATAGTAATAGAAATGGAAGAGAAGAGACAGATCTGGATTTGAGAGAGGAATCAATAAAACTTGCCGCTGCTTAAATGTCAGAAGTGACGGAGAAGAAAGAGTTAATTTCAGGTTTCTGCTTTGAATAACTGGGCAATGGTGGCACCATTAACCAAGATAGGGAAAACTGGAGAGAAGCAAGGTGGGGGAAAGAATGGATGGCAAGTTTAGCTAGGACACATATGGATCAAGGAGTCTGTGGAGAAGTAAGTGCGTGTATTCAGAAAGTACTAGAATAGTGAAGTGTCTCATTCAAGTTGGTAGTCAGGATTTGAGACACAGGTTCAGAATTTGTTAGTGTAAACATGGTAGTGAAGCTGCAGGAGTGGCTTCTGCTAAAGCAAAATAGATTGAGAAAAGGGAAGGGCATGGGATCAATCCATGAGAATGACCCATAGCTTCCTCCCCCCAGGATTATCCCATGAATCTATAGTTAATGTCAAAGAACAAGGGGTTCAACAATATTTTTGCTTTTAACATACCATTACCCAAGAAGGGAAGAATCACTGCTGAGGAGTCTTGTGTATTATAATTTCCAGATTGTGGACCTGAGGAAAGATAAAGAACATTAAAATAGTCACTTATCACCTCTTGCCCCAATCTTGCCCCAATGTGTTGGACATTCCCTATTGAAAATAACTTCAGTAGGCCTTGATCCTGGTCAAAATGTGATTTTCCTGGAACCATACTCATCACTGGGAAACAAAAACCTCTGCACATGAATTACTGGACTTTAACATTTGAGGCAGAAAAAAAGCGTATCTGGACATGACTTCCTTGATTTCTACTATCTATGATAAAAATGGAATTGAGACACCATCAGCTATAGAATCAAGAATTCTTTTAATATGCATGTTTCAAGGTAGTTCCTGAAGTGACTACTACTGCATAAAAGATGTGTTCAGAGTGAAGTTGTTTAACTCAGAGCTGACCTTAACTTCAGAGAAAACTAAGAAGAAACAGCATCTAAGCTTGGATTTATCACAGCAGAAAATAATGATGAGGTGATTGGTCTACCCTCAATCAGTGTTAAATATATTTTCTAAGGGCCATAGAATAGGAAAGTGGTGGATCTAGATATGAACACAAATCTGTCTTGACTATTAATCCTGGGCTCTTACTCACTAAGCTACTCTGCCAGCCCACAAAAGGCCCTGTACAATTATGCATGTAACAGAAGCCCTGACCACAGTCTCTGTAGTCTGCACTTGTGCTACCCATTTGGCACACTCTGAAGGAAAAAAAAAAAAAAGCCTCAGTTATACTGTTTAATTGCATAAAATTTCTTAAATTTATTAATATATCCTCTGAGATCACTATTCATTATGATTATTGATTTCAAGGACAAAAAATGAATTTAAATTTAAGATTTTATAAGGATCTCAACATAGTAATACCCACCTGAGAAGCTTATTCTGGAGACTTTAAAAATTGGCATGAGCTAACAAAAGTAAAATACTTTGAGTCTTCATTCTATAGTACCTATTAAAGACAAGATTTCCATAGACAAAATATGTCCATTTCCTTGCTTTGAATGAGGGAAAGCCATAGGCTGTCCCACAAAATTTCAAGCCCAAGGCAACATGCTGCAGCTTATCCTCTCCTTCCTATCTAGACTGCTGGACTAAATTAACCATTGATAAATTCAAGATCATTTTCTGGAAGAGGCCTTGTTACAGCAGTAGTGCACGTGCCAAGAACTTACTTTTAGAAAAAACTTTCCCATTAGAGTCATTCAAATATTATATCTAATTTTCATAATCTGTGGCTTCGAAAAAAATTGGCAAGTTGATGAGGGGAAGACAAAGTCATGACAACCCTGACTGAGCAGGCATCATCTGAGAAGTAAAGAGGTAGACTCCAGGTGTTAGAGTTCTCATAGTAGGTTATACAAGTATCTCTAAGGTTCACGGACTATGGAGTGAAAGGAATGAGACAAGAAAAAAGAAATGTTGGCTATTATACAATTATTCTGGATCCTTATTGTTATTTATTGATTGTCTTTAATTTTTTTTTTTTGTGGGAGGAGGTGTTAAATGAAAAAGAGGTATTGTAAGAAAAATAGTAAATGAGCATGTGTTTTGTCACTCAAACAGGCATAGGCTTCTTCCAATCCCTAGGAACAAAGTCTTCCTGCTTTCAAAGAACAACTCCTTTTTAATGGTTTTAGGAAGCCTAAAAGAGACCAGTGAGTGGGAGTCTACCAGAGCCCCGATCTTTGCTGTGTGGAGGAACTAAAAGACCATAGAAGGGGCAGGTCAGACACCCAAATCCTGGATCAAGCCCTCAGGAGGACAGGAATAGCGAGTTTGGGGACTTATGAATGGTCCACAGCCTAGTTTCATGCTAGTGAACAAGGCTGCACAAAAGAAAATGCAAGGGGGCAATTAGAAAAATCTGCTTTTAAAAGCTTTGCTTTTCGGTAAACATTGAATTTATTCTCTGAATGCTTCACCATCACTGAAATACATTCTATTCCTTCTGGAGAACAAAATTTTGGAGAGGAGTTATAAGAAGTATCTGGTTACAGATCTTAAGTTTTCATGTCAGATAACTACATAAATTCCTAGAGAGCCCTAGACTTTAACTAACTAACTAACTAACTAGCTAACTAACTAACTAACTAAATAAATAAATAATGTGCCTTGGCAGGAGGACTGGAGAATACAGTATGAAACTTTTCAGAAAGTTCTCATGAATTTCAACAAATGAGCTATCATGTACTTGGGATGGGAAATGAATTTTAATCAAAAGAAGGCTCCTGAGACCAAAAAAACAGGAACGAAGAGGAAAAGATACAGAAGACATGCAATAATGGCACTACCACACAAATGAGGCCCTGAAGCTGTGAGGAAGTTGTCTGCAAACTAACGTGGCCAACGAAGAAATCAGATATGGGCCCAAAGACACAGGGCATACGTGAACTTTAGTCTGAGTCATTGGCCTTACCTGAGGAGAGCTCCAGCACCTCTGCAAGGTGGCAGTCATCTTCACAAATATAACCGATACATATTTGGCTCGCCTGGGGCCCTTTCCGAATGACAGAGTCAATCAAAGCTCGAGCCTTATCCATAACTGTAGCATTTTCATGTCTCACTTTCTCCATCTCCTCCTGGTTCAGCACTCTTTTCTCTAATAGTTCATCCAATAAGCCATTTATTGTGCCTGTGTTCACTGAACGGATAAACAGCTTCCTCTTCTGCTTCAGCACCATGTCTGTTTGAAGCACAAGGATTCCTCAAGCCTTGAAAACAATCTCATTTTCCTCTCATGTCAGCAACAGGGAATAGCCTCCTTTAGATTTAATCCATAAAATGTCCCTCTACTTACAGTTCAGTCATCCTGAGGATGTCCACATCTCTTATGCTTCTCTCAATATTACCCTCGTATGCTCACTGAGTGGCCTGAAGTCTGAGATTTACTATCTGTAAATGAGTTCCTGAAAACCAGGAATCATCCTGACATTGACCCATATGCTTATTCAACTCTGCATAATAAAATAATGAAACAGTGATAGCCTATTTCCCTTGGGGACAACAGCTGCTAATACTCATCTTGTGCTAATTCTGAACCCTCTGTCAGACAATGACATTTAAGAATTCAGTTACAATTGCAAAATGACTGCAGAACACCAGTAAAGCTCCCTGTGAAAGTCTTCTGGGCCCCTTCCCTCCTTCCTTTTGCCCTCCCACCTCCTCTTCTTCCCACTCCTTCAGTTCTGTTCACCTAAACATTCACAGAACCTAATTACGGCTTCTGAAAAAGGCAGCCCCTTCCAAAATTTCTTCCCCAAGATATGTTCTTTTGGACAAACAAACACAAACAATCAAAACTCACCAGCCATGGCTTTTCTCTCTTAGCCTTGATATGTGATATGAAACTGAAAGCGTGTTCTACCTTCCTGTTAGCAGGGTGTGTACATATATTGAGAAATACCTACTGCTCATGAATTTGCATGCCTTTATTTTTTTCTCAAAGAAATAATCAGATTGCTTAACTTTGGAGTACATAAAGGAGTTGTTAATTTCCTTCAGCAACACTTGGATCAGGTCAAGGTAGAAAGGAGTAGGCCTTAGAGAATAAGAAAGGAATAAGAAAGTATATTCACAATTAAACTCACACAATAATGAATCTCCCATTCATTAGGAAATGTGATCTGGAAAAGTAACCCATCCTTTGTTGTCTTAGTCCATTCAGGGTGATGTAACAAAATACCTCAGACTGGGTGGCTTATAAACAAGAAGAATTTATTTCTCACAGTTCTTCAGGCTGGAAGTCCAAGATAGGATGCCGGTGTGGTTGGGTTGCCGTGAAGGTTGTTTTCAGAATTGCAGACTGCCAGCTTCTTACCATGTCCTCTCATGGTGGAGAGAGAAAGATCTCTGGTATCTCTTCCTCTTCTATAAAGACTCATTCATGAGGGTTCTACCCTCATGATCAATTCAACTCCCAAAGGCCCCACCTCCTAATACTGTCATTTTGGGCATTAGGCTTTAATCATGTGAATTTTGGAGGGACAAACATTCAATCTATAGCATTTGGAGAAGTTGAACCACTGAAATCCATGCCCACATCCCACAGCTCTGGACTGTGTCCTAGGAACTATGTATCCCTGTGAAGCAGTTCTGCTATTAGGAATGGAAACATTTTCACCAGAATCAAATATTTCCTAATCTAATACTCTTTCTCTTCAGATGACTTTGTTATGAGGGACACTATAGAGATTAATAGCTCAGGCACTAGATTCAGAATGTCTGACTTAACATTTTAACTTTTCATTCTTGGGCAAGGTATTGAACTTTCCCATGCATTGGTTACTTTATTTGTAAAATAATTTCATTAATAGTACACACCTACACATCTTTGAGCATTAAGTGAGTGGAAATATAGAAACTGCATAAAACATTGCCTGGCACATTATAAGCACACAATGTTATTATTTGTTATTATTATTATTTTAATACAAATATTTCACACTAGAAAAATAGCCAAGGCTAATTATTTGAAGATTATCTAGTTAAATTTATTTTTTTTGTGTGTAAGTCCTCATGTATCTCATTCATTTATTCACTTAGCAAATATTTATGGATGACTTGCTCCAGGTCAGAGACTTTTCTAGGTGTCAGAGTTTCAGTCAAAACAGACAATGGTCCCTTGTCCTCATAACCTCACATTCAAAAAGAGAAGACGAACACTAATGTTAGAGAGTGATAAGAGCTAAGAAAAAATTAATTAGGGAAGTGGGTTACGAAATATTGGGAAACATTAAAACTGAAGACAGAGGAACCCAGGAGGGCTAAAGAGTTCATTGTGTTTTATAGGCACATGTTCAATTGCTTGTCCCAGAAATAAACTCAACATAACCAATTTATTTTATAGATACAGTTAATAGGAGATGGACTAATACCAAAATTCCTATTAGTCCTTCAAAGTTATCAGTTTATTTACTGAAACTGTTCTTGGGCTTATTACCTTAGTTTCTTAAGAGAATAAGGACCTAGAGTTACTAAAACATTCTGAGTGTGTGTGTATGTATACATACATGAAATATCTAAATTACATATTGATAGCTGTGTCACTATTGTTTTGAAACTCTATATAATTAAAAAAAAAACGTGTATTTTGACATACAGGCCATTAGTTTGCTCCTTGTGCTCCAGGCTAAATGTTAAATTTATTTTTTAATTAGAATAAAATCATGTGTAGATTTTAATCTAAGAGTTTTCTCAGGGTGCTTTTACCTTTTCTTTGCTACTTAACCAATCCAATTTGCAGCACAATTTTGTGCTCCCTGCCATAGGGAGACTTGTTGCAGGGAAGAAAGCAAAAATTGCATGTACATCACTTCCCTTATATATTTACATTCATTTATTTCTGAAATGCTTTTATGATTTTATGTGAGGGTTTCTCCACCAGCTAGGGCTGCACACCACTGAGTAGAAGCATGCTGAGGTGGCATTTAAGCCACAGAAGGATGGCCAGGCAGTATGCCTGGGGACGTAGAACTATAAGTATTGGTTCTGGAAAGCTAAGCAGAGAACCACTAAATAGTAAGGGCCTGCTGTCCTTAAAAATGAAGATGCTAAAAACCGGAAACATTCTAAATGTCCATTATAGACACATACATGAGTAAACAAATTATACTATATGCATACTATATGCATATAATTGCACTCAGGAGCAATTACTGATATATGTAATAACCTTGATGAAAACATACACTTGTATTATGAGTGAAAGAAGCCATATACAATAGAACACATACCCTATGATTCCAATTGTATGAAGTTCTAGAATAGGAAAAACTAATGTATTGTGATAGAAATCAGATTACTAATTGCTTGAGGAGGAGGTGGAGAGAAAAGGGCATGAAGGGACTTTCTGGGGTAATGGCAGTGTTCCGCATTTTGATCGTGTTATTCTACATCATTCGTTTGTCAAGAATAATCCAATTGAATCCTTAAAATGTATGCATTTTATGTTATGTAAAATATACCACAATAGCATTAAATTTCAAAAACTAAAATCAGCGGTTGTAATGATAGACTGGAATGGAAAGGATTTTCTTCTTTTGTTTTTCTGACATACTCAAGCCTCAACAAATCAATTGAGAAAGAGCTTCCCATAGTGATGAAATGGAATTACCTACAGTTAGGTGGGGACTTATAAGTAGAATGGAAATAAATTATAGAAATGATCAGTTTGCCAACTAAGATATATACCTAGAAAATAGAATTATGTAAATAGACTATTACAAAGATAAAATCATCATAAAATAAATTAATGGAGCCATCCAAAGTAGTGTTTCAAAGGAGGCATATTGATTTAAAAACCTTCACATAAGAACTAACTGTGATAGCTTGTCTGTGCAACAATATCATTTTAAATAACAGTAGGTAATATGAAAAGCTCTTACATAGAAGGCAGAAGATTCCTGTGCTTGTGTTCTGGTTGTGCCATTTTCAATCATGAGAAAGCCACTTACTTTCTCAGTTTATTTATCTATTATTCTTTATAATGTTAGGGCTGTTAGGACATGGTGATTAATACATCTTAGTGACAGCACTAACTGACTATAGCATGTTATTTTATTTTTCCTTTGTCTAAAATCTTCTCTTTTGTACAGCTTATCAGCATGGACTTTGAGGACCAATAGCCCTGAGATCAAATTCCATTCATTATCTGTAGGTCTTGGACAATTTATTTAACGTGTCTCTGCTTCTCTTTTCTCAATCTACATGTTTGTGTGCAGGAGTGGGGGGCACTTATAATCGGTCTTACTTTCTAGGATGGAAGGATATGGGTAAAGACCATGCCACAGTGCTTTCCACCATCAGCTGTATACCATAAGCAAGGTAATGCCAAAATATACTTCTTCATAAAGTGCTTCTGAAATTTTCTTATGCTTTATTTTATGGCCTGTCATGACAAGTGTACAAGTCAAACAGGTTAAATAAACATTGATTCCATTTTATGAGTAAGAAGACAGGGTAAACAGTTGGTTCAGAGACTTGGCAAATACATGTTGCATATCTTGGGTGAGAAGCCAGCTTCCACCCTCATTCAATACAGTCATGTGCCACATAATGACGTTTTGGTGAACGATAGATCACATAGATGGCAGTGGTCTCATAAAATTATAATGGAGCTGAATTTCCTGTAAGAAATGGAAGGCTATGTGATTCAGGGGGAATTTTTTTTTTTTCTCTGACAGTAGCCGTATCTGAGGGGCTTGTCAATGGATTTGCTTTTACACACAGCTTTTACACCTGAATTTTGCTTTTACACCTGAATTTTGGGTGCACAGATTACATCTCAATCAGTTAGTCACTGACCTGTTTCAACACATAGGGGCCTGTTCCTCCAGCACTACATATTCAGAGAGTGCTACAGGCCTCCCAGATCTAACATTATGGTTTTCAGTGTACAATTGCCATAAATTATTTGTCGACGATCTAAGGTCCCGCACACAGACACAGGTCTACAAGAGCAACCTTAACAAACGTGAAGTGCCACTGCCACTTCAGTAAAATATTTCTGTGTTAGTGTGGAGCCAGCCCATCCCTGAACTTTGGAAGTATTTTCAGGTTGTAATGATGTAAAGCATTATATGTTTTATTTCTTCCATCAGGTCAGTGTCAGAGAGAGCCCTTTGTGCCAGATAGGGTCAATAAAACAAAAACTAATTTATAAAGTCAAAATATTGAGTCCTCAGTTCTACACCCTGACCATATTAAATGTTCTCTCTCTTTCTTTTTTTTTTTATGAATGCCACAAAGTTCCTCAATCTGACCACTGCTCTAACATGCAATAGCCAAAAGCACATTGCCATGACAATCCCCCATATGTTTATCTCTTCATCTTGACTTCTTATTCCTACTGATCCTCAGGCCAGCTTTCACTCTCTCCTGACAGTTACTATTATGGTGTTCTATGCCTCACCCAGCCGATTTCTCTCAATATTTCCAATGTGCATGGAGCAGCATTGTTCTATTCCTGACCCCGTTGGAAAGAAGGAAGGGGAAGGCTTGTGAGATAGTGTTTATAAAGTCTACAGCAATGTACAGTTGTTCCAGGACTTCACATTCGCTCTCCACTCACTCACTGACTCACCCAGAGTAACGTCCAGTCCAGCAAATTTCATTCATGGTAAGTGCTCTATACAGGTGTACCATTTTTTAATTTTTTTTAATACCTTTTCTATCTTTAGATATGATTAGATACACATACTTACCATTGTGTTACATTTCCCTAAAGTACTCAGTACAGTAACATGATACACAGGTTTGTAGACTAAGAGTAATAGGCTCTACCATGTAGCTTAGGTCTGTAGTAGGCTGTACCATCTAGATTCATGTAAGTACACTCCATGATGTTCAAACAATGATAAAATCACCCAACAATGCATTTCTCAGAACATATCTCATCCTTCAGTGAAGCATGACTATACCTGTTCCATGTGATGTTCTACTCCCCAGCCTGGTACTGCTTTGGGAAATATGTAGTATGAAAGCAGAGAAGAGGACTATGCACTCATTTTTATGGAACTGAAGGTAATTTAGGGAGGTAAAATACAAACATTGAAGAGAATTATAGTGAGAATAAATGAGGGCATAGATAAAAGTGCTGTATGATATCAGAAGACAGTCTAATATAACCTGGAGCAATCATGGAAGGCTGTATAGGCTGGCAAGACACACTTTGTAGCTGCAAGAGAAATCTTTTTGGGGTTGGTACTAAAGGAGAGAAGGTAGCTAACTTGTTGAGACATTTTTGTGTTCTAGGTACTGAGATAGGTCCTTTCACCCACTTAACAATCCTGGAAAATTGTTACTAGTGGCCCAATTGTAAAGATCAGAAATTGAAGCACAGAGTGGGTATCTTTCTCAGTAGCAGAGCCCATGAATATACAGTGTAATTAGAAAAAAAAATATTTTTCGAAAAATATTTTTTTGCTCATATCAAAGGGAGTTTGGTTGGGATCAGCAGGCAGTAAGTTTTGAGTGATAGATTGGGTTAAGCATATGATAATTTACAACAGTCAGCTCAATAAGGAATTTAAACTGATGAGGCAGGCAATAGGGTGCCAGTGTAGCTTCTTGAGTAAGAGAGTCATCTGAATATGCCCCTAAAGTAGCTATTTTGTATTGAGAGTTTATTGATAACTAGACCCTGGGATAAGTACTTGATCTACATTGGTTCTATAAGTGAAAACTTTTGAAAATATTGATATTCAGGCTTACTCCAGATTATTGAATCAGAATGTCCAATGGGGAATGCATACATAAAAATAACCCTAGGTATTTTTGATGTATGTCTTATATTGAATATCACTGTTGAACGTCCTAATCTATTATCTGTCTGAGATTTCCACGTACCATAATATTGTCAATTTATTAGGACGTGCTCCTTGAGGTATTGTTGGTCCCATATGAACCAGAACCTAGGCCGTGAGTGGCCTGGGTATCGAGACCAAGAGATAAGATAGGAGGACCTAGGAGTTAAGGTTAGCTGGGAAAAGAAGCTGCAGAGGTTGTAAGCTGGAGAGGAGTAGCAAAGAGCTTGTCTAGACTAGCAGGCAGCCAGGAGGTGTGTAGTCTTCATGCATCAGATTTATATACCAACGGAATTATGAAAATACTGACCTATGGAATCTATACAAGGTGGAAAACTGATCATATTGGGACCAAATCTTTGAAGAGGGATGAAAAGCTCTTGAATCCAGTGTGTCATCTACCAGTGGAAGTAGAAGGAATTCTCCAAGTGTAGTCCCCAACGTCTTCTACTGAAAATAGGAACTATACCACAGAGGAAGTTTATAAACACACTAAAAACATAAGAATATATCGGCAGAAACAAGAAACTACAACTAGATGTTCTCAAGGATAAGCAAATGTTGGACTAAACAAATATAGAATATAGAATGGCAGTGTGTGAAGAGTTCGAATAAAGGAAGCAAAAGGCAATTATTTTATAATAAGGAATAATCAGAGCAATTTAATAAAGGGAATATGTCAGTTGCAATTAATAGTGGCTAGGTTAAAAGGAAGACATGTAAAGTTTGTGATAGCATAAGTGATCTGGAGAATATTTTCAAACAATTTATCTAGAATGCAATAAATAGAGATGATTAGCTGGTAAATTTGAAAGAGAGATTCAGAGATATGAAGAATGGAATGAGAAGTTATAAGATATACCTGACTAAAATTCTAGAATGACATAATTGAGAAAATGGAAGAGAGAACAATATTACAGAAAATTTTCCAGAGCTGGGAAAAATATGAGTTCACTGAATTAGAAAACACAATGAAACTCAAAGAAGATAAATCCAAAGAATAACTGCTTTATAGCAGCCCTGTGAGTGAGGCATTGTTATGGATTGAATTGTGATCCACCCACACAAAAAATACACGTTTAAGTCCTAACCCACAGTAACTCAATTTGTACCCTTATTTAGAAAAAAAGGCCCTTGCAAATGCAATTAGTTAAGATGAGGTTGTATTGGAGTAGAGTGATCTCTTTTCCATTATAACCACTGTTCTTTTAAAAATAAAAGAGACTGTGGAATAGAGACAGAGAATAACATGAAAACATTGGGGCCAAATCCTTGAGGAGAGATGAAAGCCACACAGAAGGAAGGCAGCAATATGATGATGAAAGTGGAGAATGGAGTTACACAACTGTAATCCCAAGAATGTCATAGATTGCCAGGAGCAGCCAGAAGCTGGCAGAAAGAGTATGGCTCTGCTGACATCTGGATTTCAAATTTCTAAACTCCAGAACTACAATAGAATACATTTCTGTTTTAAGCCTCCCAGTTTGTGATATTTTATTACAGCAACCTTGGAAAAGGAATGTAGGCATTGTTGGTTTTATTTTCAGATTAGAAAACAGTCTCAGAGAAATGAACTACTTGGTCAAGTGAATGAGGAGCAATCTCAGCCTCACAGATTTATAATCTTATAGTAGGACAGAAACCATACGAGTTAGAGCAGAAGTCAAAAATTGGTGACCTGCAGTCTCCAACATTAGTAAAGATGTGTTTTCTTTGACCCTCAGCTATAATTTTCTTTTGGCATTGATTGTTTATCAGAAGTAAAAATTATGAGATTTCAAATGAAATTATGGGTTATAATCTTTTGCCTGAATTTCCATATAACAGTTATCTGAAACAGTCCATAATGCTACATTCCTGCATTCACATGTTCTCCCATTTTCCCTGTCCCCACATAACCTGATTAACTTATTTTTCTTGCCAAGTCTATAGAGTGTGTTTACATTGTCACCTCCGCTGGGGAGATTAAAGGCCAGCCTTTGGACTCAAACATTCTTAATAATATCAACGCTTTACACTGGTATAATTATTGATGTGATAGGTATCCAACTCAAAGGTCAATTTCCCTACCTTTAAACCGCCTGTATTGGAGAAGTTTTTAGATTTAATTTAATACTTGAAAACCAATATAACCTATTGAAAAGTGGACATCCAGTAATGTTAATTACCTTAATATAATTCATCAAGTTACTGTGACACTAGTAGAATATGAGAAGTACCATAAAAGAATCATTTTTATAAGAGAAAAACAGCATATTTTTTCAAGGAGTCTAATAGTAAAAATTACATCCATTTCAAGAGTAGAGGGAGAGTGGAGTGACATGCAGATTATATTGATTAAAAAAGAAATGAAATTTAAGGCATAAATAAGTTTAATAAGCAATGTAGTGTGTGATGTTAATTTGTACTATGAATCTGAGGAATCGTTATTATCACATGCCACGGTCCTTTAGCTCACCTGATTTAAGTAATACTATGGTGGTAGTTTCTTGCATGTGGCCAATGTCCCACATCAAGCCATTGTCCCATGGGTTCTTTCTGCTTTACTGCCTGGAGATGTTCACCAAATTATTGAGAGCTGCTCAGCTGTGAGCATGTATAACCAGGAATTTGGGTGCAGGTAGGGGTCCTCCCCCGGGAGCAAGCTTCAACCAATGGAAGGCAGTAGTCAGTTGATAAATACCCTCCCGTCCCTGCCAATTCCTCATCTTCTAGTAAGGTAGATTCTACATGATTTCAGAGGATCTTCCAGGAAGATTAAAATTTGTTTGCTAAGAACAGTAATGAATTTATTAAAGCAATTTTGGGGTGTGATTTTCTCCCTTTCATCTTCCTTTCCCACTCCCTTACTACGGCTTCCTGGGAATCCCTTCCAAATAAGCTACCTACATCAAGTCCCCTAACTGTCTGTTTTCAGGAGCATCTAAATTGAGACAATTGAGATCATCACCATCATTGTCAAAATCATTATCATCTTTATTGAGCACTTTCTTTGTGGAAAGCGCTATTAATTTCCTATATATATTACCTCATGTAATGCTTACTACACTATAAGTAGTATTAACTCTCTTCACAGATAAAAATCTATAGCTAAGATTAATTACACATATATTTACACACATAATAACAAGGATAAGGCAAAGGTAGATCTGAAAACATATCTAGGTTAGTTTAATTCCCAAAGTCTAAACAGAATACTAGATTCCTTTATTTTTAATAACATGCATTTTAGTACAACCTTCCTACCTTACTTTTTAAAGCCTAAACCTATGTTCCTAATATGTCTTATCAGACTTATTCCCCCACTGTTCTTCACAATACTCATTAACTAACGAGGCAAAACAAGCTGCTAAATAATCCCTAAAGTAGTTGTCTTGTCTGAATAGTCAGAATATAAGCTTTTTGTTTTTTTGAGTTTTGTTTTTGTCTGAGGGATCTCTACATATTTCTCTGTGATTCTTCTATTACTCCTAGAATAGATCATTAAATGACAGGTAAACTGCCTATGACAGGGATATATAGGCTTATTTTCTATGAATAATCAGAATCTAAAATAACACAGAGAGAAATACATAAAATAATATGCAAAAATCACTGTAGAAACTATGACACTCATTTCAGCTATTTAAACTTCTTAGAGGTCTGCATATTGCATGGCCCCTTGCTCCTTTTATTTTGGAATTTACTGAAGTCTTGATATTGGTGATATCAATTCATAAAACCTGTCTAGAAAACTACTTCACTGAGATTAAAGGAAAGAGAACAACAACAATAACAATTTTCACCTTGGGCTTTACTAATAGAATCATCTGGGCCCCATAAAGAAATAATATCAGATATTCTAGTGATTTCTTCATTCACACATGCTTTTTCACGGAGCAGATTGTTTTTATTGCTGCCTGGCCACTGAAAAGAACCAAGAAAATTATGATGTAATCACTCTCCTATTATCTTAATTGATCATAGTATTCTTTTTTCCCACTATTGTCTTTCTACTGTTTCTATTACTTTCTCTCTCTCTCTCTCTCTCTCTCTCTCTCTCTCTCTCTCTCTCGGTCCAAGTACTGAATGTTGCTATTCATTCATTCGCCAAACAGTAACAAGGATTCTTCTAGACATAAGAGGCTGAGCAGTAAATTCTCTGCCCTGCATCTGATAAAGTGTTGTTTGATTTTATCACATGAGTATGTATGAATAAATAACTATTTGCAAATATTGCCCTTTTCATTACAGAAAATATCCTTGCTTTAGGTTTTTTTTTGTTTTTTGTTTTGTTTTTTTTTTGTTTGTTTTTGTTTTTTTGTTTTTTTTTTTTTGAACTACTATCAAGAGAATATAAGAGAAAAAATCAGCATTAAATGTGCTCATCACCATATTGTGGTCCATTAGGACCCAACTTACCATGAATTGCATCTTCTACTATACTCATTTATGTAAGTCGTCAACAACATCTATTATGATACCATAAAGTCTTTACGATATCTCCAGAAACCAGTTAAGAAGCCATAATACCCTAGGGAAATGCAAAACCAAGAATAGATGCACTGAAATGGTTAAGGAAAGCTGTTGCATTTCATCTGTGATAGTCTTTCCCCCAAGCTGCCACAGCTTGTAATGATTGAAAGAAAACACCTAACTTGCAGGTTCTCTCTCTAGAGTTTAGAAAAGAGTGGAATGTATATGTAAGATTATGGCTGGGCAGAGAAGGGAAGAGGAGGGGAGGGGAGAAGAAGAAAGGGCTACCCAGCACCAGAGAACCTGCAGTACTGCAGACAGACACTAGAGGGAGGAAGACATTATGAACTCTTGAAAAAGAAACCAGTAAATTCCTCTCATTGGAAAATTACACACATAAACCCAGAGACAATGCATATCCAGAAAAGTTTAGAGAGACTCCTGGAAAATCTAGTGGTGCTGATTGTTGAAGGCCTTCCCTTATTCAAACCCACTTAATAAAAACTGGTATAGGTAGTTGTTTTTATAAATTGCCCAAACCCAGGAAAAGGTAATGAGGAATACAAAGAAACAAACATGGCCCAATCCAAGGAACAAAATAAATCTCCAGAAATTGACCTTAAAGAAATGAACATCTTGAGATTACTCGACAAAGAATTAAAAATATTTATCTTAAAAAAAGCTCAGTGAGCTTAAAGAGAACACAGATACAAAACAAGAAAATAAAATCAAGAAAATGATGCATAAATATAACACTGACTACCAACACATAGAATTATAAAAAAAGAATGAAACAGAAATTCTGGAGTTGAAGAATATAATAACTGAATTGAAAAAAAATACTAGAGGGGTTCGACATTAGTTTTGATGAAACAAGACAAAATCAGAAAACTCAAAGTTAAGTTTTTTTGAAATCATCGAGTCACAGGAGCAAATAGAAAAAAGAATGAAGAAAAATGAAGAAAGCCTAAGAAACTGATGGGAAAACATCAAACGTATCAATATGCACATTATGGGAGTCCCAGGAGAAGAGAAAGAAAGGGCAAAGAGTTTATTTGAAGAAATAATGGCTGTTGCTGTCCAACAGGAATTGCAAAGCCCTACAGGCCCTAGATGGCTCTAAAGTTTTCACCAAAGTGGGATATTCAAGCTATGGTAATCTTCTCATAAATTACATGACTGAACAGGTTTTTACCATCTTGATTTGGTTATTTATAAGTTTATATTGTACATGGAATTAAGAAAAATTATTTGTGATATCTACAATGTGGTTTATAATTCTTATTACCTGTACACTCTATTTTTTACTCAATATCATGATTCTGTGTCTCTGGGAACAAAAGTAATAAAATTATTATATTTACATGCAAAATTTATTATTTATTTACTCAGTGGCAAGCACTGGGCTTAGTCCTTTCCAAGTTCACTGAGTTCTCTCAGGTTCTCCGTGTGGATGGTGCTGTTAATTTCATTTTATAAATGAGGAAACTGAGCTGGAGAAAGGTTAAGGATTTTTCAAAATGACCCTAGAGCTTATAACAGACCTGTCTTGACCTCATACCTGTGCTCCTGATTACTGAGCACACTGCTAGATCATCCTCAAAATGTGATTTTTCTAAGACACTGTGTTTTTTCAAAGAAACTGTTTACATATGGAAATGGAGCCCTGATCCCAATCTCCTGTATCTTATAGATAAATACAAACTCTGTCAGTGGCATATACCTCTTCAATGGAGAAACGCATTAAAAACTGTTACTTACTGTATTTGGTATCAATCCACAATGATTTTTTCACAACTTATGATTGACAAATTCAATAGGAAAAGAACCACATTAAGTTTTATTTTAACTTTATGAAAAGCTCATCAAAAATGCCCAAACCTGAAAAATCCAGTAAATATTTTGGTTTTAGTTCCTGGCACCCAAGCCCTTGCTACAACCTATGCTAAAAATTTTAGAAATTAGCATGAAATGGCAAATTATAAACACTCTCAAGACTTCTCAAAGATAATACTTTGTTATTTATTACTATATACACTAGGAAAACACAGCCTAGGCAAAATGAATGGCTATTTCCCTGTTCTGAAGGTTGCAGAGCCATGATGTACCATCATGCTATGGTTACTTCACAAACCATCATTCCTTAGGCAGCAAGCCACATCTTGTCCCACCCTTCGCATTTGGACTTGAAAGACTATATTTACTATCAGGACTTTCATGAACATTTTTTGAGGAAGCTTGGTTTCTGGCAATGGAATATCTGACCATGGATTTTCTCTAGTGTTCTCCCAGCAAGGAATGTTTGTTTATTACCTCGGGTAATTATTATAGATCTGGCTCTCAAAAACTAGCAAAAAGAGGAGTGCATTACAAAGAGGCAATACTATTTAAGACTCTGACTGAGAGCCTCATTTGTTTCCCAACATAGCAGAACATAGGGATTGAAAGCACCGAAGTGGGCTGTTACAGGATTGCAAGGGAACTGAAGAAAAAGCAAAGGGAGAAGGAGAGACATATCTGATTAAATTACATTCATCCATGGCCTT
The DNA here is from genome assembly GCF_000325575.1 of Pteropus alecto. Lineage (NCBI taxonomy): Eukaryota > Metazoa > Chordata > Mammalia > Chiroptera > Pteropodidae > Pteropus > Pteropus alecto. The sequence goes on from NW_006432669.1 coordinate 11,026,042, forward strand.
TGATGTTATTGATGGATTATCATTGGTTGGAATGGGGAGGGGGAGAATAAGAAATAAGCATTGTAACAGAATGAGAGATTTATTAAAAATAGATGACCACTGGAGACATTGATTGGCTTTGACAGAAGCAGTCTCTTTTTCTCCCGCAATAATTAACGACTTGCCTCACTGAAGTGGCTTTGGGAAGTGCTGGTATTCTAATACTTGTAATCTACCAGAAAGCCATCTTCACTCTGTGGAAGGAGCAAAGGGTAATAAGAAAGGACCAGTTCAGATACTAGAACCTAGATCTGTGTCCTTAAGAGGACTGGTGATTGAGAGGATAGCCCTTAGAGAGCCGTCACAGACTAGCGCATTTAAGTGAACAATGTTACACAAGATAAGAAGCAAAGGAATTGATTATTAAAAAAGAATCCAGAATGTGTAATTTGATGCAAATGTAATTAATTCATGCACACTTAATTTTCTACTCAGTTTGCTCCCTGACAATTCCACCATCACTGTATATCCTGGAAAGAACATTCATAGAAAGATGAGGGAATAGCTGGGAGGTAGTTAGAAAAAGAGCTTATGTCTTGTTTTTTCAATACGTACATGGGTTTCTAGGGCTCCAGGAGGAATGAATTGTACATGTGCTCAAAGGATTCAGATTGAAGACATCTAGACTGTTTGAATGAACTCCAGCAAATGAACTGTTACCTACATAGGACTGGAGATGAGCTATAATCAGCAGAAGGAACTAAGAAAAAACACACAGGCATAGAAACAAGAGAACATGCACTAAGGCCTCACGTATTAGAATGGGGTCTGAGGCTGAATGATAGGAAGCTTATTCTAAACTGACTAGACAAATGAAGATAACAGATACTGGGCTCAAGATACGGAGACTACTTGGACTTTAGGTTGAATTATTGGACCTTACCTTAGAGCAACCTCAATTTCCATGCGTGTTTGAGGTCTTTTCCATGGAGATGCATAATACATTTCTGGCAGGCCTAGCATCCATTCCTAATAACAAGGTCAATCAAGATTCGAGCCTTATCCATGACTGTGTCATTTTAATCTGTCACTTTGTTCATCTACTGGCTAATCACTCTGTTCTCTAATAGGTCATCCAGCAAGCCATTTATTGTACCTTCACTCACCGAATGGATAAACAGCCTTCTCTTCTGAATCAAGACTTTGTCTGTTGGAAGCACAATGATTTCTTAAGTAATGGACACAGCCCAATTTTCCTCTCAATTCATCAACAAGGAAGCTATCATTTTGGTCTTTCTCAACCAAACTTTTCTTTACATGAGGTTAAGTAGTTTGAGGAATGATCTAATACCTTTGAACCTTGAGACATCTACTCCATATAATTCTTTTTGATTCTAATATTATCCTCATATAGTCACCGAGTGAACTTGGAGACTTGATTTCATGATTTTTTCCTGAAAAGCAAAGGTCATTCTGCTATGACACACTCCAATTTTTCTTAAACTCTGAAGAGGTTTGACAAGCTGTTTCCTTTGGGAGAAACAGCTTCTAATATCCATTCTGTTCCCATTCTCATCCTTGGGTGATTCATGGCTTGAAATTCAGATAAGACTAGCAAAATAATAGCAGGATACCAATAGAGTCCCAGATTCTTCCTGGCCTTTACTTTTTATTCCAAAAATGCTGTAATAGGATGGCTGAGCTCTTGCCTTTCTTCTCCCATTCCCCCTCTACCTCAAGGCTGTTCACTTAAACTTCACCAAGCTTAATAAGAAAGACAGCCCTTTCTCAAACTATCTCTCCTCTTAGGCTGGAAAAGACTCAGCAGCCATAGCTCCTCACACTCACCTTTGATGTGCAGTTGAAAAAGCGAGTAAATTGGCTCTGTCTTTTTATGTAGGGCATGTGCAGAGATTGCAAAATAATAATTACAGCTACCTATGTGTGTTTATAATTATTACTTCCTAATAAGCTTTTAATTATTTCTATTTCCCAAGATGTTTTCAAGACATTGAACCTTCGGTTGTAGAAGGAATTGTTCCCATAAAATATTTGCTTCACTATTCTTTGGGGAGTGAGAAGTGGGAGTGTAAAAGAAATTAGAAAGCACATACAGAGTTAAACATGTGCAATAAAGAAAAGGAGGGCTGGAGGAGGTAGATAAAGGGGGCCAAATCTATAGTGACAGAAGGAGAATTGACTTTGGGTAGTGAACACATGATGCAATATACATATAATTTATTGTTGCATTATACACTAAAAACCTATATAATTTTATTAAACAATGTACCCCCAATAAAGTTAATAGCAAGTAAATAAAAAAATAAGTAGATAGGTAAGTAAGTAAATAAATAAATGCAATAAATGACCTTCAATTTACTGAGGTTTAAAAAGAAAGGTAAACCACAGTATAGGATGTTTGCTGCCTAAATCAAATACTAAGATTTTTTTTTTTCAATTGTGGTGAAATGCACATAACACAAAATTTACCATCTTAACAATTTTTAAGTGGCCAGTTCAATGGTATTATGTATATTTACATCACCACCATACATCTCCAGACCCTTTTCATCTGAAACTGAAATTATACCCATTAGATAATAACTCCTCATTTCCTCTTCTACCAGCCCCTTGCATCCACCATTTTGCTTTCTGTCTCTATGAATTGACTATGTTAGCTAGTTTATAAAATGAAATCATACAGTATTTGTCTCTTTGTGACTAACATTTCACTCAATATGATGTCTTCAAGGTCTGTCCATGTTGTAGAATGTGTCACAATTCTTTTCCTTTTTAAGGCTGAATGGTATTGCTGTAAGTACACATACACACCCATTTTGTTTATTTATTCATTTGTTAATGGGCACTTGGATTGTTCTACCTTTCGGCTACTGTGAAAAATGCTGTGTGAACATGGGTATACAAATATCTCTTCAAGACTCTGTTTTAATTTTATGGATGTATGTACCCTGAAGTGGAATTGCCAGATTATAGGGTAATTCTGCTTTTAATTTTTTGAGGAACTGGTTACACTGTTTTCTATAGCTGCTGCACGATTTTACATTCCCACCAACAGTGCACAATGGTTCCAATTTCTTCACATTCCATCAATGACTGTTATTTTCTGTGTTTTTTTTGTTGTTGTTGTTCATTTCGATGGTACCCATCCTAATGTGTGTAAGGTGGACTGAAACATCTTGACTCTTTTCCATTACGCTTTACCCAATCTGGGCCATCTCCAGCTACAGGAATGGTTTGTGTCCCTGTGAAGCAGTTTTTCTTTTAGAATGAAACTTTTGTTTTGTTTTGTTTTGTTTTGTTTTGTTTTGTTTTGTTTTGTTTTGTTTTGTTTTAATCTAAAGCTCTTCTTCTTCAGATGACTTTCTTTTAAGGAATGCTGCATGGTTGAGACAGAGAATGCAGATTCTGAATCAAGAATGGTCGAACTAACATTTTAATTGCTGATCTTAGGCAAGGAATTTAACTATGCCTTTGTTTCCCCACCTGCCAAATGGGTTTCATGGTTATCTTGCATTGTAGTGTTATTCTATCTCTTTAATGAATATTTACCAAGTTATTAAAATAGTATCTGGCATAGAGAAAGCACTCAATAAATATCATTGTGTGTTTCCGTACAACAAATCCTCTTCATCTTAATAATTAATTCAACACAAATATTCAACATAAATATTTACTAAGGACCAATTCTACATACCAGACACCATTATAGATGCTGAGGATATAATAATGACCAAAACAGACAAAAATCCCTGCCCTAATAGAATTTATTTTATAATGAAAGAGACACAAATACTCATTAAATGCATACAAAATACTTTGTTTCAAGAGTAATACATGCAAAAAGAAGAAAATAAAAATGGGTGACAAAATCTTTGGGGGCATTGAATTGTAGGTTGAGGGTTCATAGAAGACTGCAATGAGAAATTTACTGTTCTTTTAACACATATTTATATATCTCAGAAGTAAACTCCACGTGGCTAACTGGTTAACCAACACATTTGTCTCAAACTCGAGTAAAATCTAGACATAAAATGCAGATATTAGTCCTCAATACTTATCAATGTTTCAGTGATTAAAAGAGAAAAGTTCTCAGAAGATTTGAGGTATCACATTTTTTGCTAATAACTTATATGTTTGACATAATTTGAGTATATTAGAATCTGGGCTAGTTGCCACTGTTTAAGTGACCACGAGCCAAGAAATGTCCCAAATGAGTGAGGCAGGTTGGAGTGGAGAAAGGTCTGCCCACCTAATGAAGCTAGTCTTCTTTGAAGGACTAGGGCTCCTCAGACCCAACTGATTTTACCCAAGAGAACAAAGATGCAGTTTACTCTAATTTACATTTGTTTGTACTATACCTCTCATTAAAATTTTTTATTCTGCTGATTTACTATTGTTTTATAACACTGTGCAGATTAAAGAAAGCTTACCTGTGGTTCACATCTGATCTGCAGGCCACATATTTGTCTTCTGTGTTCTTGGTAAAGCATTGCATTTATTTTCTTGGGAATAGAACACTTAGTCTTTGCAATGTGTAGTACAAAATTTTGTATATTTTAATTTATGGTTTTCTTAAAATATTTTTTACTTTCTCTTCCCATTTCTCCAATCAAGCTTGTAGTAGACCCTATTTCCTATTGCCATAGGGAATAATTTTGGCAAGGCAGAAATTAGAAATGACCAGAAAGACACCGGGATCTGGAGAAAGAGAAAGACAAGGCACAAAAAGAATGGGAATGTTGCCATGGAAAACAGAGAAAACTGTCCTCAAAATAAGGGAGTTTTCTTCTCATGGACTGGGAGAAGAGGTAGAGGTGTTTGAGTTTCCCAGTCAGCCAGAATAGCATGCTACTTTGTGGTACCTCCCTGAGGTAGTGTCCTGACCACAATCAACAGCCAAATCATACCTCTAAGAAGCAAAACTCTAGATACCAAGATTCCCAAACTCATCCTTTATCCTAAGTATTCTGGAAGCCCAGGAGAGAGCTATTAGATATGCGAGTCCATTGCTGGCTTTATAAATGAAAATATCATTTGAATGGAAAAGATAGGATTTTTTTTTCTCATTTTACTAAAGACCACTCAAGAATACATAAATCTGGTAAGACTCCAAGAAGAGGATGAGGCTCCTATAATAACTAAAATTGGATCGATTCACCACTCTATCTAGATAGAGTCTTGGATTCAGAATATAATTTTGATTAAGATATAATGGTTATAAAATAAATGAATGATTGACTGATAAGTAATGTTTTAAATGGCAAGTAAGGAATTGAAAATTTAAATCAGACCCATGTTCGATTTCTGGAATTTTGTTTGCCACTGACAATTTAGATTTGTGTTGATGGTAATGGTGTGAGTGTAGAGAGTAGCTGTAACATAGGAGGTAGAAGGTCCCTAGTGGCAAACTCCACTTGTGTCATTTATAACTCTTAAGAGATCCAATCTTTCATCTATAATTCCTCTATATATTCTTATATTAGAATAGATCTAATGAATTTATCTTAATGAGAACAGTAATCAAATATAAGGTTTTTTTCCTTTTCCAGAAATTTGTTGCTATTCTCATCTTTGGAGTCAAATAATCCTTGATTCAAGTATACTTTTTCGTTGTATAATGGTGAATGAGTCAGTTAACTTAAACCTCAGTTTCTTATCTGTACAATTATCTCATCTTTGTTATTTTCATTATCTAGATTTGTTTTGGAAATTTAGTATATTTTGTATAAAGTTGTTGACCAGTCATAAATGAAAGTGATAGTTATATTAGCAACAATTTTGAAGATATCCTCATACCTTACATTTCTTCATAAAGTACTTCTCAGTTCTTCATATCCTTATTTTATTCTCTTTTTAAAATATCTCTCTATGTTAACACAAAATATACCTCTGTTTTATGAAGAAGATATTAAGTATCAGTGGTACAGAGACTTGCCCAGCATAAGGCCGCCTAACTCAGTCCTGAGCTCTGTGCGATGTGTTGCTTGCTCCCCATCCTTGCACTGTGATAGGAAATGTGGAGAACAGGAGCAGGTAAGATAGGACTCAGACTAAACTTTTTATTCCATCGTCTGATCTGGATTATGATAATCTTCAATTTATTCTTAAAAACTGGAGCCGTTCTAGGTTATCAGTGTTGGGAATGTGGTGTGGTTGCTAGATTAGGATTCCCAGTAGAAGATTCTTGCCATGATTTCTCTCCAAGACACCATGAGATTAAAATAATGAGAAAGCAACCAATGGAAGTTTAAAGTTTGGGGAAGGAAAGGAATGATTTCTATGCTAATATGTCTTAAAAGAACTCCAGAAACACTAACTTTGGACCATATGAAACACTATAGTGGTATTAGTGGAAATACAGTTTATTCAATTCAATTCATTCAGCAACTCCTCCTCTCTACTCTCCAGACTACTCTATCTTGCTTCTAATGGGAAACTGATTTTCACAATAAGGAACACAATAGGTACCCCATTATTTTTTCTCTTTTTATTGAAATACAAAATGATTTTAAAAATTGTATTGAACTGACAAATTTCCTTTAGGAAGCAGATTTACAAGGACTGGACTCCTGTGATTTCCTGTAGAAGAGAGAGAGAAATGAGAGTGAGTAGGTATGGCAGTAGCTGCTCAGGGATAATTCTTGCAATAATGAGTAGTTTCAACATTATTATGTCTCAAATATGTCTGTATTAGTCCTTAATACATATGTATCAGTCCAAGAAAATAAAGAATGCAAGGAGGTGTTTGTAGTGGTTTCCAACCCCAAGCTTGCACTTACATGACTCTGAACTCGGGAGGTCTACACATCTCGATAGGAAGAGTGAAGTTTCATTCTGCTTGACTGATCAAATTTATGTTAAGATAACTAATTAAATAGGTATAAGGGGAAATAATTTGGGTGGGTAATTAATAGATGTAATAATTGAAACTTCTTTAGACTAAAAATTTGAAGTGCATTGTTACATTTAAACAAACTAAAATATCTCTATTACTCAATATAACAAAATTACTTATTGATGTAAAAAAAAGTGTCTACACTTATGGCACATATTTGGAAGGGTTTTGACTAGAGAAAATTTAGCGTATTAGCTTACATTCTTGAAAGAATGACTCATCCAAAATTCTGTGCATGAAATTTAATTGCCTATGAGCTGCATTCTGTGATAAATGTTTGAATGTGAAAGCACTATCAACACAAGTAAAGATTATATGTTATTGTGCTTCATGCTAGTAGCAGATCGATCCTACTTATTAATATCTATATACTCAGTCAATCAAACAACTGGTTTCACTATGGCTAATTCTATCTTCTAAATTAGGGTCATCCCTGTGATGGATACCTTATTCATGTGTTTTCTTGAGTTAGTGTGCATGAATAAGTTGGTATGTAATCCGTATTTAAACCTTGCCTCTTGTGTTATAGAAAATATCCTTTGACTTGCTTGCCTTTGTTTATTTTTAATTACTGTTATTTTGGTATAATTTGCACAGAATAACATTTACCCATTTTAGGTGTAAAGTTCAGTGTGATTTGAAAAGTCTACTTACAGAAATTTCCATTGTCTTACCAAGTCAAATTTCAGTCAGTTGCACCAGCTCCAAGCTCAAAGAAACCACTGATCTGATTTCTATTACCATGGATTAGTTTGCCAGTTCTTGTATATATATATATAT
>NW_006432669.1:11033757-11041999 GCF_000325575.1 Pteropus alecto
TATATAAAAAGTATATATATATATAAATGTAACAATGCACTTCATTTTGTTATAATTTTGTTTATTTACCCATTCACACAGCAGATATTTGGGTGACTTGTAGGTTATTACCATAGTAATATATTGCTTTGGCTTCGATTTACATTTTCCTGATGATTAAAGTGGTTGAACATTACTTCATGTACTTCTTGACCATTTGTGTATCTTTTTTCTTATAGTGTTCAAAGCTTTGTCTACTTTTTTATTGAGCAGTTTGTTTTCTTATTGAGCTGTATTTAAATATTCAGATACAAGATTTTGTCAGATATATGTATGATGAATATTTTCTTCCAACCTATTGTTTGCTTTTTAATTTTATGAATGGTATCTTGAGGACTAAAAATTTTTAATTTTACAAAGCCCAATTTATCTTTTTTTCCTTATGTGGTCTGTGATTTTTAGGTTCTTTACTATGGGTTTGAATTTTGTCTCTTTTTCTGTCTTTTGAATTTATCAGACATATACTTTACATTTAAAGTACATTCATTTTAGACAGCATAGAATTGTGTTTTACTTTTTTAATTTGTTCTAACAGTCTGTGTCTTTTATTCAGAGTCCATAGATAAATTATAAGTAATTATATTTAAATTATAAATTTAAATGATATTTAATAATACAGTTCAGATTAAACCTGACATCTTGCTGTTTTTTTTTTTTTTCCTACGTCTCATCTATTCTTTTTTCCTGTTTTCTTTTGGCTAGTTGAGTATTACTTTTTAGTATTTATTTTATCTGTTATTAGCTATACCACTATTTTTTAGACGTTGTTATAGATTTTACTATACCTTTACTTTACTACATTCTACCTTCAAATAGTATTCTTACTTACATATAATGTGATTAGCTGTAATAATATACTTCCCCAATCTTGTGTTATTGCTGTCATATATTTAAATTCTTAATAAATTATAAATCTTGCAATACATTATATTTTTACTTTAAACAATTATCTTCAAATACATTTTTTAAATGAAACTAAAGAGCCTTTAAAAAGTATGGGACTTTTGATTCTTCAGATTTAAATTTTCTGGTGCATTCTTTTTTCTTTTTTGTCTTGAAGAACCTCCTTTGATTTCATTTTAATTTAATTTAATTATTCACTGTAGTTGTGGTTTATTAGCTCTCTTCTTTTGCTTGGCTTTGTAAGTTTACTTCTTTTTTATTTTTAAATGGTATCTTAGCTGGAAATAGGTATCTAGGCTGTAATTTCGTTTTTCTTTCAGCATTTTAAAAATTGTCATTTCATTGTATTCTATGTTGTAATATTTCTGACGATAAGTTTGCAATCATTTTTATTTTTGTTCCCCTATACGTAATTTGTCCTTTTCCTGTGGCTTAAAAAAAAAAAAAAAATATTGGCTATTTGTATTAGAACTCATTGAGTTTCTTGGTTCTGTGAGTTCATAATTTTCATTGATTTTGGAAATATGCTGGTCACTATTTCTGAGAATATTTGTTGTACCCCTTACTTCTACTTCTAGGGACCCAATTACATGAATATTTGTTATTATCCCACAGATTACTGAGGCTCTGTGTTTATTTAGTTTTTTCTCTATGCTTTGATTTGAATAGTTTCAATTGGTAAGACTTCAAGTTCAGTTTTTTTCCTACAGTTTTTAATATGCAGTTAACTACATTCAATGAATGTTTCGCTTCATATATTATCCTTTTAAGCTCCTCAAATTCAGTTTGGGATTTTTCACCATATTTCACTTTCTCTCTTTAAGGTCATGGTTTTTTTAATATTACTAAGCTGATTTTTAATATTCTTTTAAAGTCTTTGTCTGCTAATTTCACTTTTTTTTGGTCAATTTATATTTAATAACTTTTTTCTAGTGTCAAGTAACATTTTGACAATTCTTTAAACTTGCAGTAATTTTTTATATGCTGCCAGGTAGACATTGAAATATTACATATTCATATGTTTCATTTTAAATAATTTTATTTAAAGAGTATTGACACTTGTTTTGGAGAGATCTTAAGTTTATTCATGGATCATTTTTATTATTTCAAGATTTGTTTTTAAAGTGTTGCTAGGGAAGATGTAGAGTAGTTTTAGTCCAGGATTTTTTTTAGTCCAACTACAAAGTCATAACCCCTCTGGTGTCTCTACTCATGTTCACTTACTCTGCCCATTTGGCATGGTTAAAATTCAAACATCTACCAATGCTGTGTGAACTGCACCAAGTATTGACGTCCCAAATAGTGGTCCTATTCCTGGGCTCCTAGTCATCCTATAAAAATGGATGTTGATATTCATTCACAGACTCAAGAGGACTACTCTGTAGCTATTTGGAGGTCTTTTTATACCTATCTCCCTCACTTCTGGAATTTTTCACATTTCAGCTGCCTCAACATACTTGAAATCTGATTGAGGCCTTCTCAGCTCATTGATACTATCATATTTCACTTGTTATTTCTTCTTTTACTGTATAACTGAAATTTTATCCTAGCCAAAAACTGTGCTTGGTGTAGGCAAAATTTTATGATTTACCTTATTTGTTTCCTTTCTCTTAGCAAAAGCAGTTCTGTACTTTCCATTGTCCAATATCTGAAAACAGCTATTTCAAATATTTTTCCTAGTTTTTTAATTATTTATGGCAGAAAGACAACACTAATACCAGTTACTGGTCCATAATCGAAGGACAATATTTTATTTTTTATAGATATTAGAATGCAAGAATAAAAAAAAAATTACAAAATATTGTATAGCTTATTTTGCATAACCTGTCACCACTCTGTTTCCTACTTTAGTCAAGTTCCTGATTCGTTAACATCAGCTATGGGTACTTACTAATTTTAATTGCCTGGAAAGAAGTAAAAATGTCTGGTCATAGTTTGTCTTTAACACCTGGGTTTTAACACCTGGTTCTTCAAATGATCATTGAACCTGAAAATTAAAAAAAAAAAAGCAAGCTTTGGGTCCTGCATCTTGTGTGGAAACAGAGAACCCACTGTACCACGGGCCAATATGATGATGGTTATGATTGAGGATATTTATAGAGATGTCAGGGAAGAAAATCTATCACAATCCCCAAAAGGAATCAAGCCCTTAATAATGCTGACAAGTCCTCATTGACACCCCTGACTTGATACTCTAAGTCAGAGCTTAATCTTTACCTTTGAATAAATTCCCACTAAATCCAAGGCCCCAGTGTTATGGGGCTGCATTGTGTTTTCCCAAAATCCATGTGGTTAAGCCTTAATCCCAAGTAACTCAGAATATGTGAAGAGGAAATGTGGACACAAGAAGAGACATCAGGAATGTGGGTGAACAGAGAAAAAGTCATGAGGATACAGAAAAACGGAGGCAATCTGTGAGCCAAGGAGAGAGGCTTCAGAAGAAACCAACCCTCTCAACACCTTGATCTTGGACTTCTAGCCTCCAGAACTGCGAGAAATATATATCTGTTGTTTAAGCCACCCAATTTGTGGTAGTTTGTTATGGCAGCCCGAGTAAATTAATATATTCATCAACCTCAATTATACAATTAACTTTATTGCTCATTCCCAGAATTGGAAAAAAAATAAATAAAAGAGCATTATTGAAGGAGAATTGATGTACAATAAACTGCACATATTAAACTGAACAATTTGTATACTGGTAAATAAATCATCACCACGATTAATATAATAAACATATCTAAAACCTTCAAAAGTTTTCTCATGACCTTTTTTTAAAAAAGTATTTATTTATTTTAATTGGTTTCGAGTATACAGTACATTGATTAGACATCTATATAGTTTATAGAATGATCCCCCCAATTGCACCTTCCCTCCCCTGGCCCTCCACCTAGCCAATATATTAATGCTAACTGCATTCCCTCTGCCGTGCTCCCCATCCCTGTGACCAACAATCAACTACTAATTTGTACTTCTTTAACCCTTCACCCCATTCTCCCAGACTCCAAAACCCTTCCCCTCTGTCCGTCACTAAATTGTCCACTATATTTTTGAGTCTGTTCTTGATTAGTTTGTTCTTTTTGTTTCTTAGATTCTACATATAAGTGAAATCTCATGACCTTTTGTAATAGCGTCTTCTCCCAACTGCTTCACCTCCATTTCCCAGCAAGTAATAATATGCTTTCTGTTAATATAGATTAGCTTGTATTTTTTAGAATTTTACATAAATAAAATTATACAAGAGGTATAATTTTTATATTTTACTGTTTTTACTCAGCATAATTATTTTTAGTTTCATCAATGAAGTTATATGCATTAATAATTTATTCATTTTACTGCTGAGTAGTATTCAACTGTATGAATACAACATTCATTATTTGTCCTTTAAACTGTTAATGAATATTTGTTTTCAGTTTTGAGCTATCGCAAATATAGCTGTTAAGAATATTCATGTTCAAGTATTTGTAAGACCATATACTTTCATTTCTCTTGGGTAAATACATAGAACAGTAATGGTTGGGTCATGTGGAAGATGTATGATTAGCCATTTAAAAGCCTTTTCAAATATTTTCCAAAGTGAATGTGCCATTTTACATTGTCACCAGCAGTGCATGCAAGTTTCAGTTCCCACACAAACACTACAACATTCAGTGAGCTCAGTCTTTTTAATTTTATCCATTAAAAAGGTATTCATTACTAATCATTTTAGTTTTAATTTGCTTTTTTCTCATGACTTATGAGCACCTTTATGCACACTAATTTGCTATGATTTTTTTGTGCGTAAAGTGTCCGCTCAATATTTTAGTTGTAAAAAAAATTTTTTTAGTCGTTTCAGTTTTATTTTTTTCATATTTGAGTATTGAGAGTTATTTTTATTGTATATTATGAATAAGAGCTTTACATGTCATAAAACTTTATATCTTATGGATAAAAGTGCTTTTATATTATGAAAAAATTAGATGTTTTTTTCCAATCTATAATTGTCTCTTCAATCTCCTAAATATGTCTATAGAAAAGAACATAACTTTATTATTGTCAAATATTTTATTTTAGTGGATTGTGCTTTTGATGTCATGTCTAATAATTGCATAATCAATGTCACAGAAAATTCTCTTCTAATTTTTTTCTAGAGGATTTATAATTATAGATTTTATATTTAGGTCTCAAGTACATTTGGGGTTGATATTTTATATGGTTCTGGTGTGAATAGTTCACTATTTTTACATATGGATATCCTATTGTCCTTGTGCCAATTGTTGAAAATATTCTATTTTCTACCGAATTGCTTTAATAATTTTGCCAAAAATCAGTTTTCCATGTATGTTTGAGTCTATTTCTGGACTCAAAATTTTTCTCAAAATTTTTTTCCAAAATTTTTAATTATGTTTTTTTTTTCTTGTCAATGATACAGAAAAGTTGGGGAGGGGAGAATATTACAGTGAACAACAGTATGTTCACCTTCGATCGTTTACATTTTTCTATATTTTCTTTATTTCTTTCTCCAAGTTTTTTCTGTGTGCCTCACCCTTTATTCCCACCCCCAATAGTTGTATAGCCTTCATTTCTTGAAGATTTTCTATGTGCTAGGACCTATGCCAGGGGATTTGTGTGGAACATCTCATTAAATCCATACTTCAACCCTCCCAGACAGGTGTTACTATATTTCCCATTTTTACTGAAGAGACAGGCATAGAGATGTGTCATTCCTGATCTTAGGGTATAAACTATTCAATCTATTGCCATTAAATATGATATTTGTTGTAGAATTTTCATAGATATTCTTCATTACTGTAAGAATGTTCTCCTCTTAAGTTGCCAATAATCTTTTATAAGGAAGGGATGTTGGATTTTGTCAAATGGTTGTTCTGTGTCTATTGAAATGGTCATTCTATTTTAATTTCTCCTTTGATCCATATGTTGTTTTGAAGTGAATTATTTAATTTTAAATATTTGGGGATTTTCTAGAGACCTTCCTGGTATTACAGTTGTTGTACTTTATATCCCCATGGCTAATTTTATAACTAGCAGTTTGTACTTCCTTATTCCGTTCACCTTTTTTGCCCATACTCCACCTCCCTCCCATCTGGCAACCATTAGTTTGTTCTCTGTATCTATGAGTTTGTTCTTTTTGTTTTGTTTGTTTATTTTGATTTTTAGATTCCACATATAAATGAAATTATACATATTTGTCTTTCTCTGTTTGACTTATTTCACTTATTTCGCTCAGTATAGTACCATCAACACAGGTTTATCTGTGTTGTCTCAAATGACAAAATTTCATTATTTTTTATGGCTGTACCACATCTACTTTATCCATATATATGTACCACATCTACTTTATCCATTTATCTTTCAATGGATATCTAGCATTATTTATAACAGCCAAGATATGTAAGCAACCATCCCAAATTCTTGTCCCTTATGACAAGAATTACTCAGATTCTTAACTCAGATTCTTTTTTACTTATATTCCACTCCCTGCCATCTCTCTTCCATTGACCAGTAAATACTTTTTATGCCAGTCAAAAACACCACAAATTGCCCTATGACACCAAACTTTCACTTTACAGATAAGATGACTACATCTAACCTAGAACTTTTCTCCTATTCTCTCTCACAGAACCCTGTTACCCTTTTCCCTAGAAATTCGAAATTATGTATTTGAATAATATGTTATTTTACTATTATATCTCCTATTAAAACAGTGATCTGCAATCTTTTGGGCACCAAGAGTAGATTTACCAATGAGAATCTAATGCCTGATGACTTGAAGTAGAGCTGAGGTGATGATGCTAGTGCTGGGGAGCAACTGCAAATACACCTCATTCATCCACCACTCACCTCCTGCTGTGCGGCCTGGTTCCTAACAGGCCACAAACTGGTACCAGTGTGTGCCCGGGCCTTTGGGGACTCCTGTATTAGAATATTAGCTATGAAAGCAGGGACAGTGTCTTTGTTTGTTTGTTTGTTTGTTTTTATTGTTTTATTGTTTTATCAGCATCGGGCTGGCCTAGGTCCTATTTATAAAGAAAACCAATAAATATTTATCAAAAATACATTTTATAGCAAAATTTTTTCATAATCTGAATATTTAAGTAAATATTATTCCATATCATATGTTATCTTTATAGGCCATAATTTTCTCTATAATATTTTGTATTTAATATTTCTCTCCCTTGTCTCTCAAATTTTTAATCTTTTGAATGCAGAAGTTTAGCATGTATTAACGCTCTTTGCCTATTAAATCTTAGTACTTTGGAAATGATCAAAATGGAAGATGAGCCACAGTTTGAATGATATCCTATAATTTATGTAAAATATGTAGATGGATTATCATATACATTGGTTTTGGCTTAGATGAATAAATAAATAGTGTAACAGGTAACATGGTACTTACCATCATAAATATTTCTGTCAGGTGAAAACACCAAGAATATTTTTGAACATGACTTATGAGTAGGGCGATGAAGAGAGAACCACTCGTACTTCTCCGAGAAACATTATCTGTGCATAAAGGAAATAAATTTTAAGTTGCAGTCTTCAGCCTTTAAAGAAAAGTCATAGATTGAAAATATCTCTAGACAGATTTAAGCATGTAGGAAAAATAAAGATTGATTTCTGTACTTGGCTTTATATACCAACATGGTGGACTTAGATTGAACCATGAAAGATGAAAGTTATAGAACCTCAGATGAGGAAATAGAGTTCTAGAACCATAGTTCTAGGGTTCAAAATATAAGCGACATGTTTAAATTGATACTGTAAGTCATATTTTCTAGTAAATATTTTCTCACTTAATTTTGAAAATTTTTCAAGGGCAAATGGCTAAAAATTGATGGAGCAGTTATTGAACCAACATGTGGCTCAGAATATGCTTCAATACTACATCATTGATGCCCTCTTCAGAAAAGAGGCTGGCCATCAGGTAACGCTGGGATTGCTCCCTCCTAGATAACAATAGTTAGTCCAATTCCTAGATCAGTCATGAACAGAGACTGCTTTTGCTAAGACCGCCATGTTCTTGTTTTTCAGTAGCCCATTCCTGAGCACAAAAGTGTACATGTTTCTGACTTTGGAATCTTCTGAAGACCTCAATAGTATAACTTCTCTATTGCTTTATTGGTTTAGCTAAAATAGCCTGAACTTCATAGTCCAACTGACTTGGATTCATATCTGAATACTACCAGTGTTTATCCAGTCAATTTATATGATTTTTGTAAGCTTTAGTTTCCTTATCTGTGGAATGAGATTATATATATATTTTTTCTCATATATATTATATACTATATGTATATGTTAT